>NC_142945.1:751918-794418 GCF_046866305.1 Octopus bimaculoides
TGGCAAGTTAGGGATTTTAGGAAAGTAGATAATGTTGAGAGAAATGCGTCATTGAATAATGGGAAAGTTTCGAAGGTGCTGAGAGGCAAATAATGGGAGATAGAGAGATGTTTCAGCTGATATAATAATAAAGCTAGTATTAAGCTGACTTAAGGAACCTATAAACTGACATTATCAGCAGTTGGCAGTAAATTTACTGTCCAATTTCCACATGCCATTGCATCTATTCCTGATATTCTTCTAATGGTTACAGGTTCTAAATTGGTGATTTTTCTGAAAAGATGCTTCATTTCTATTTTATTTACATATTTTTTTTCTCCTTTCACCCTGTGAAACTAGAGAAATGTTTAATGGACTCCCAGAGTGTGTACCATATTGAAACTGTTGCTTTGATATTCCTACACGGTAAAGAAGACATAAAAAAAATAGATTCCATATTCAATTAGATTTGTTGTTTGTTTTTTTCTTCTTATTTTATTATGTCTTTTTATTTTATTTTATTTTTATGAAGTCTATTTTTGCTGTAAATCTTCTGATTTGCAGTGATATATGAAGAAGCCTCACAGTGATGGAATGAAACAGTCAATAATAGAGGAAATATCGAAGATATCTCTTTCATACTGTTTGATAAAAGTAGTTAAACTGCAGAGTTGCAAAATGATATTTTATGTAGCAGTAAATACTTGTAAGATTTAATACTATATAGCTGTGAAATAACAGTGTATAAGCAGTAATATGGCAGAAAGGCTTCAGCACAGAGCTGTAATACTGCATATAGACGTAATAATACCTGTAAGAGTGCTTTTATACTGTATGGCTTTCAATATAGGTAATAATGATTTCTAGTTGAGGCACAAGGCCAGCAATTATGAGGGGAAGGAGTTAGTCATTTAGAATGACCCCTGTACTAAACACAAGTTCCTTATTTTACAGACCCCAGAGGGGGGAGATGAAAGGTAAAGTTGGCTTTGGTGGGATTTGAACTTATAAAGTGACCCAAGACATGCTCAAAAGATTCTGCCAGCTTGCTACCTTTTTGTATTGGTAATAACATGGCCTTTCATATGTTGTCAACTACAAACACTTGGGAAAAAATAGAAGCCAAAGAGGGAACCTTCAAAATCATTTGATCAACTAAAAATAGCAGCAGAATCAACCTTAAATCATATACTGCCTTCTTAAAACTGAACGGATAATTTACAGTGTTTGACAAAGTGGCCATGACTGTAATGTTTGATCGTTGGATCAAGGCATACCTGGTACAGTGAGGGGGTTCAATAACAACAAGAAAGGGTTGTATATAATGAGTGCAACATCTGAGAATTTGGTGAATTAAACCAAATTAAACTTTCATGAGAAACAGTAGCACAGCATAGAATTGTCATCACCTGTTGAATGTGATAACACAACATGGTGTAGTCACCTGTTGAAGGTGGTTTAAATGATGAAAGACCCTAAAATTAGAGAACAATCCTGTCAGCCAATTTCTAGACATTAAATGATATTTGTTAAAGGGTTCTGCTGAAGATGAACACTATTACAATATACTATCCACAGTTGGAATTGAACTAAAAGCTACAAACTTCACTCTCTGCCTAGTACCCTACCCATTCACCCAACAACAATCTGATAATAATGTAGAATATAAACCACAATTATTTCCATCATAGACACAATACCTGATGATTGTTTTAACCTCTAAAGATAGATAAAACTAATTGATATGCTGTCAGATAAGATATTGTAATTATTTTTTTTTAATTCTTCTCTATTCTGGCATCAAGTCCAGGAATATAAAGTGAAAATATTCCATTAACTCAGCATATTTACCGAATCTCTTTCACATTCCTGACTTTATTCTATAAACATTGTTCAGTGTCACTTTAACACATTTTATATTTTGGAATCGACTTTTATGTCTGCTTTATATTCTGGTAGATAAAGAGATTGTTTCTATGCCTCAAGGTGTAACTACAGTTAAAGGAACTCTTGAAAAAAAAAAAAAAAAACTGGTAACACTACATGGAATAGAGCACTAGGATAGCCACAGCCCCAGTGCTAGCAATAATAATATTTTTTAACAAAAACCAAATGTCATAAATGAAATCATCCAAGCGATTTAGCAGCAAGACTGACCAGTATTTAACTGGTACTTTACTGACCTCAAAGCATGAAAGACAAAGTTAATCTCAGTGGGATATGAAATGAATCATGAACACCAGTCTCTAATTTAGGCACAAGGACTGAAATTTGGAAGATGGGGTGGGGAACAAGTTGATATCACTAACCCCAGTGATTGACCAGTGACTTATTTCACTGACCTTGAAAGAATGAAAGGTAAATTTGACTTCAGTGGAATTTGAACTCAAAAAGTAAAAAAGTTACAAATACCACAAAACAATTCCGTAACTTAATAATGATATAAACAACAATAATAAGAATTTCTTTTATTTGCCACAGGGACACCAGATGAGAGGAACATTAATAACACCCTTACAATTATGTACTGACACCCCACTTTATGTGTCAATACATATTCACTATGTGTGTATATAAATGTATACACGTGCATGTATATGTGTGTGTGTGTGTGTGTGTGTGTGTGTGTGTGTGTGTGTGTGTGTGTGTGTGTGTGTGTGTGTGTGTGTGTGTGTTAACTAGTTTGTTATAGTGTTTAATGTGAAAGGTCTTTCTTCTCTGTCTTCCAGGTCACTGTTCGTGGTTTGGACGGAAAAAAAAAGACAAATATTTAGCCAAACTCAATGCCATTTTTGACCAATTGGATTTAGTTACTTATGAAGAAGTCGCACGTTTACCTGCATTTCTACGGAAGACACTGGTCCTTTTAGGTGAGGATAATTTTGTTCCTTATTATCTATAATCATACTCATGACCCCTTTTACTGAGCCTCAGAGATGGGTAGGAAGGGCAAAGATCTGAGTGGAACACCTGCAACAGAGTGGGCTCTACTAAAAAGGTACTCGACATGGGTTCAGGGAACTTTTGTTTCCAGGACAAGTATCAGACAAGAATAAGCAGACGTACACCAGGAAACAAACATCAGACGTATCTACAACTGTCGTTACAATAATTAAGATCGTTATTGCGTTAGATTGCAATTATCTGTGAGAAAATGTTTGTTTTTCTCACAGAAACCATTTTATCATTAGCTTCCTGTGCCATCTCCTACCCCACTCATTCATTTAAAATAATCCTTTCTGTTATTTGTACAAAGTCTATAAAATACAATGAGTAGAATAATTTAAAACTCCACCAACAACATGAGCTTCGTGGACAAGGTGTCACCTTGGTGTGCAAACCACATCACTGCATCTGGTTTGCTTCATACACCAAGTCATGCAAAGATATACATTATGTCTTACAAAAAGAATAGAGGATAAATACCCAGGACATCTTTAATCATAGGTCCACCTGACAAAGACAAAAATGGTGTTAAAAAATCCACTCAAGGAAACACTCATCTCTCTCCCCCCTCTCCCCCCCTCTCTCTCATACACATTTCTCAATTTCTTTAGTTTTATCCATCTTGTTTATTCTTTACTTCCTAAAAAAAAAAAAATTCTCCAAGAATAAATTATGTGCATTTACATTTGTAAGCCTGAATGCGTGTGTGCATGCATGAATCTATATGTGCGTATGTGTGTATGCATGTGTAAGGCTATATGAATACGTGTGCATGTGTATGTAATTAACTGATGTGTGAGGTTATACCATATATGCATTTGTGAGTCCATATCTGTTAGTTCCCACATCCACCTTATTTCTTCTGCATTCATCCAAATGTGTCTCATATTCCCTCCTCCTCTTCCTCCTCCCACATCATTATTTCATGATTTCCCTCCCTCTTCATTGTGTCTGTTCTTTTAGGCTAACAAATTCTCTCCACCACATTTCTCCTTCCTTCTGCCCCCCCCCCCGCATCCTTTGTCATTCCATTCCACTCCACTGCAATCCACTTCAACCTATTCCCACTCCCCCTATATTACTCTATTTGCTTAATCTTGTTATATTCCATTGCTTTGAATAGCAACTCGCACATGTTTAAGGAATAGGAACTACCCCCCCCCCCCCCTTTCCCTCCCTGTCAACCTATGTACCTCTCTCTAACCACCTTTGCTCCCTACCCTTCCCCAGCCAAAGCACAAAATCTATCAAAAGTATTTCTATAAGCTAATTTAATTTGACACCAACTTGCCATGTATGCCTAAATCCATGAGAACAGGAGAGGGGGGGCACAAAGGTGGAGAGACAGAGGAAAACAGGAGGAGAGAGAGAGAGAGAGAGAGAGAGAGAGAGAGAGAGAGAGAGAGAAGAGAGAAAGAGAAAAAGAGAGAGAGAGAGAGAGAAAGAGAAAAAGAGAGAGAGAAATATGAGGTAGGAGGAGATGTCACTTCTATGACATGCATTTAATAGAAATATTGTATCAACATCGAAACTGCACATGATTCCTGCAAACACCTCCACCGCTACAAACATTACTTCTACTACTACTACTACCACCACCTCCGTGACCACCACCTCCATCTCTGCTACCATCACTACCTTTATGACCACCTGTACCATCACTACTTCTATAAGCACCATGAAGACCATCATCACCTCTTCTACCACTGCCATTACCTTTCCAACCAAGACCACCACCACAGAATGGTTGCCTCCTGCATTCCTTACATTACAAATATGACAGCAATGTTAAGTAATCAGAAATGGTGGTATTTAAACTCTCTGTGAACTAAGTCAACTTTATGAGATGTAATTACAAGTTGTAACCAGTTTATCTCCAGCACAGACACCTCTCAGAACTCTAGAAGTATGAACCCTTATCCTGCAGCCATCTCTGGAATTCTCAATGCCAGAAGTTTCCCTATACCACCACCACCCTCTTCTATCCTTTATGTACATCCAGTTGTCACTTGAATGCAAATAGAATTTGGTTACCTGAACCATGCTTTTATTGTTTTAGGTGTGTGTGTGTGTGTAGTCGTGAATAGACATAGATACCCTTTCAGCCCTCCCACCTTTGATCTTGAAGAACATCCAAGAGGTAACAACTAGAGAGAGAGAGAGAGAGAATTATGCCAGCAACTTGCTGGTTTGTATGTCACATCACTCCTGTAGTGTGACATGAAGTGTCAGACTCAAAAACACTTACTACTCAGTCCAGTTATTGAACCCATGTCCTGATGATTGAGAGCTGAACACCCAAAACTTAAACTACAAGTCCTTAGACTGCTACTATAATGGGCTCTGAGCTTTTGAACATATCCTCTAAACCCAGCCAGACCTTTTGATAGTCTCATCATACAAAATTGTGTCTCACTTTTCCCTGGACTGTACAAAACCCAGAAAGGTTCCTTGTGTTAACTACTCCCCTTCAGGTGTTCCCACTGATCGGTAACCCTATTATGCACCGTTCTAGTGAACGTGAAGAAATAAGTCACAACCTATTTATTGCTCACAACCTAGTAAGGCTTTTTTTTCTTTTCTTTTGAAACACTACAAAAATAATTATCTCCCTTTGACTGTGACAAACCCAAATTTACATTCAGTAATTCCTGTTCCTCTATTTATAAAGTTTCTCAAACTCACAGCTGGACTTCATAATTTGATGAACTGATATTGTGTATTTTGTTTTGTGACGTGAGCTCATGTCACTATCACTCACAAATGAGAACTCCCAGCGAAACTTCACACCAAGGGGTTCTGTCCATCTCTCATGTCAACAGTTTCTTGTTGGATCCCAGTATCACAATGTGTGTGTGTGTGTGTGTGTGTGTGCCAACAGAGAGCTCTCTATCTCTCTCTGTCTCTCTGATCCACACTATCAACACATTGGTTGGTTTCCCCCTCCACATACACTTCCCTGCTCTGGTCTTATATATCTCAGATGTCATTTGAACTTGCAATATAAAGGGATGTAACTAAATACTGAAATTTCTTCCTTTGCTCCACCGATTCTGCCACTTCCCCCACCCTCACCTAACAATTATCAAAATGTATTTTAACAATTCATTTTTCCAAAATCTGATCTTTTTCGTCACCAGGCGCACATGGTGTTGGACGAAGGCACATCAAAAACACATTAATTACAAGTCATCCAAACAAATTTGCTTATCCCATTCCACGTAAGTATGTTCTACTTAGCCATATTGATCAACAGCACACAACTGGTGGATGAACTAAGTATTTTAGAACTCTCAACTAATCTTTCTTTCCTTTTTATTATTCCTGACACTGTTTGACATTTATGTTTAGTGTGGAGTTGTACCAAGGTACGATTAGACCCTGCAGTCTGAATCAACTACAGGGTACACTATAGGAGGACTCTGTCCAGTGAGTAATTATCTGAGATGTTATTAGCTGGTATACTCTGTATTAATAATAGTACCATAGTACTACAGTCCATAGTACCAGCCTGTATCAAATATGGTCCTGGAAATTGTTGCAATCTATAGCAAATATCTACTTTATATAATGAAGTGTAACAGATATATCTTTAAGGTATAATAAGGTGTTGTATTAGATGTCTAAGGTACTATCTTATACTATGGTGTGTAATAGAGGAATCTATTTAAAACAGTTGATGCTAAAACTTGACAAACTATGAGCAAAAACAAATTTATAAACCTAGCAAACAAGATCCAAATATTTTGATGCTAATTTCATTTCTTAAAGCACGATGACTTAGCGTTTTTGAAAAGGACATTGAAGTGAATCTTGATTTTCAATATCCTGTGTTGATCATGTTGGAATAAAGCTAGAAATAGAGTGGATAGTACAAAGTGGAAAGCAATGAAAATTCTCCATCAACTCCAGAAGAAAATCCATGGAGAGAATGAAGAGAGAAAAGAAAGTTGTATGAGACAAATATCTTGGTAAACAAACAGTGATGTTTTTAATAATGTTACAGTAAGGATAATGCCTTAGCAAAGGAGTTAGGAGGAGAAGGAGGAGAGTTATCAGAAAATAAAGAGTAGGAAGAGCAAGTGGGGGTGGGGTGGTTTACAAAGGAGTGTTATTCACTGATGCATAAAACAGGAATGTGAATGAAGCCTCTTATATGAAATGTTTAATTTACTGTAAGAACAGAAAAGAGGAAGGAGATAAAATGCATAATTAGCTTTCAAAGTTTAATCAATAAGGAAACGGCCTGGTATCAAAGAGATGCAGCTTGGCATTGAAATGATTTCTTTCCAATGGAAACTAGTCGAGGAATTGTCAGTGGATCTATTGATAAGTAGCGACTATTGGCTGCTCTTTTGATCCCTCGATGCTGGCAACAGAGAGAAGAACTAATACGGATCCTTCGATAACATGCAATTATTTGAGATACTAGTCTACATCTCCAACAGACATTTATTTAAAGAATTTTTTGACTTTTTGATACAAGCATCTCTATTAAAGCAATTCTTGTACACCTTTTGATCAACGGTTTAGAAAAGAACTCTTCTCACTCTCTCAGTTCAGTTATTCTCAATCTTGCAGATCATTTACTTTTTTATAATTTATACAACCATTTAATGTACGACTCTTGTTGAGTATTGGTGCTAGAATTTAATTATTGAATTTTGATATATTGACCTTAATTAAGCAATTCATTTAATGATGTGAAATTAACTCTTCATTCACACAAAATCAATCAAGAGGATATGCCACCAGACTACAAATCCAGAGGTAGCAAGCTCACTTCATTCTTTATTTTGGTAACTCAATTTTATCTATGAAGAAGAGGAAGATTATCTGGAAATGTTTAGAGAATAAAAGTTTATGCAGTGGAGTGCATAATCTTATCTGGCTAATCCCACCTTTAAAGACAACAAGGCTAAGACCATATCATAGAACTGCTTGATCAAGGTTGAGTTAAGCTAACCAAATGCAATAATTATTTCTCAAATTGTAGAATTTGTTAATTAAATCTCTTTTGGTATAGAAATAATTTTCTCTCTCTCTCTCTCCAGACACAACACGACCGCCTCGAAAAGATGAAGAAAATGGGAAAAATTACTATTTTGTGACACGAAAGAAAATGATGGCTGATATAGAAGCTAACGAATATTTAGAATATGGAACACATGAAGATGCTATGTACGGAACGAAATTAGAAACAATACGACATATACATGCTGAAAGTCTTATGGCAATACTTGATGTAGAACCTCAGGTAACGACATCTTCATTAACACTGTCATCATCAACATGTATAACACGATCATCATCATCAGCATCACTAACAATAGTCACCATCATCATCCTCATCATTAACAACATCATCATCATCGTATTCTTGTAACTGATTTTATTCTGGGTTTAAAAAGCCATGGCTGTTGAATGCCACATCAAATGCTTAAGGAATTTTTTCTTTTCAGTTCTGGGTTCAAATCTTACTGCAACCAATTTATAATTAATGAAAAGTTACCTCCATTAGAGTATATACCCCATGATGGTGGGGTGTTGAGATCATTCTGGGGTCATGTTTGAAATAACATCAAGTCACTTAGTCAAATCCCCAGAGGAATTACATAAACTCACTAATTTCCAAAAGACTTTTAGCAAAGCCTTACACAATAAACAGCTTAGTTCAGTCAATGGCACAACATAGCAACTTGAGTTCAATTCCCAATGGGAACTCAATTTGTCATTTAAATACTTTCAGAAAGAAATCACATAAAGGACACCATGTCTATTTGATGCTAATATTTCAGATGTGGCTTTGTCATAAACACCCACATTTCTGTGGTTAGTGGTTCAAAAGTTTACTTTACAATCATAAGGTTTGGTGTTCAAAGTGTCTTTTTATAACGTCAGACTCACTAATGCTTTTTGAGTGGAATTTGGTAGAGGTAGATGGGGGGGGGGGGAGAAAGACTGTATGGAAATTAACATCTCAAGTAGGAACCAGCTGTCCCAAGACTTAGAATTGAAACTAAAAATGGTGAATTTGTTGAGAAAGTTAATTCAGTGACCATTTAGAAGCTGTTTCATTGATTCATTTTCTTAGTCGTAGACTATACACTCACACAAGGGCACACATAAGTCTCCAAACTGCTTAGACTTGTGACATACTTCTATGTTTAATTTCTAGCCCCTGCACCATAATTAGAAGTGACCAGAACATTTTAATAGTCACACAAGACTACCAGTATTCCTTACATCATATATATAAATCTTTTCTTGGAGCTGTTATGACTTTTGTTTATATTTAGTTTTTGACTGAAGAACAGAAAAATGTTTGCAGGCATTTTTAAGTCAATTTCCAATTTTTATTTGTTCTTACAATTTTTCTTTTTCTTGCAGCCATTTATCAAGGAGTCATTGTTTTGTGCATCGGAATGAGTAACAATTGTTTGATTAAGTGGATTAATTTTGTCTGATTAAGATTGATTTGAAGACCATTGAATCAATAATCCAGTGTGTGTGTGTGTGCGTGTGTGCGTGTGATCATGTGTAAGAAACAGCTCACACACACACCTGTCATTTATTCAATCTCCCTCATTGGTGAGGGTTGTTCAATTGCCAACAATAAAGAAGATTCATTTGTTAGGCTGTGTGTGTGTGTGTGTGTGTGTGTGTGATTGCACTGGCAAAATTATAGTAATCTCTAGTTTAACCATATAGATGCTGTACTGACTGAACCAACCCAAATTTCTATGAAGAGTATCCCATCATTGGTTCTTAAATCTGTAGAATTTAGATGAGTCTCTGTCAAATAAATGGCTTATCAATGGTCTGTCTTCTTCACTGCCACAGATCCCCCCCCCCCATAAACTAACATTTATACATATTTTTGTGCTTGTCATTTTTTTCAGGCAGTAAAGGTGTTGCGAACAGCAGAATTCTCTCCCTTTGTGGTATTCATAGCAGCCCCTACGATACCAGCTGTGACTGAGGTAAAATTTGATCCGGTGTCATCGTGTCATGCCTCATATTAACCTTCTTCAACCCATTGCTTTTTCTGTCTTCAGCTGACCTCAAACCCTTCTGTGTTTACATGTGTGTGTGTGTGCGTGTAAAACCTTAGTTTCTTTTTCTTTTGTAACCCCTATTGCTCCTTATTTAGTTTTTTGCTGCTTACCGCCAGCTTATTCTTGTGTCTAGAATCTTCTTCATTGGAAATATGCTGTCATTCAATTCTCTAATGTTTCCGTTTTGTTAAAAAAAATTTTTTTTAATTAATGTTATAATGAAATACATCCAAAATGGGTGTGTGTGTGTGTTATAAATACACACACACACACATGCATCCACCCACACACTTATGTGTGCATACATAAATTACTGAACAGTTTTGGCTTCAAAAAACGAAACCAAACTTTTTCATTCCTTTAAAAAGAATTTACGCTATTTTGATGTTAGACAATTTCTTTGAAGTGTTGTTTGAAGATTTGCATGAATATTCTGGTCTGGTATTAGTTTCTTCTGGAGAGAGCGTGACGGGTGAAGGTAATGGATATGTGTATCATATTCTATCCAGCCTATTTTTCTCAGGTAAGAAAATACAAATATATTTTCTTGTAGGTAAGAAGGCAAACAACAAAACCAAATACAAAAAAATCACCGAGGAACAAACCATTGCTGACTCTGCATGCACAGCTGTGATTTCTAATTTCTGCTTGATGGCTTCTAGCTAAACCTCCCCACCTTTTAACTTTAGTATTAAAATGCATGGCATTGTCCTGATTTCATTTTTTCCAGGATCTGAAAGCTTTACGTACGGCTGAGTTTGCTCCCTTCATTGTCTTTATTGCCCCACCATCTCTCAGTGATGCCCCACTACATGTAAGTGAATTGATGCTGTTTGCCAATGACATTTAACATGGTTATGTAGTGAAGAGACAAGTCACCATCACAGATTTTTATCCTCAAACTGGAATGATTTTTTTCTTCTCTTTCATGACTTTCAAAGCAATATTTTTAAATGTTAAAAGAAAATACACAAAAATCTAAAAAAAATATGCAAACTATTCCTCCACTTCTTTTCTATGTTTACCTTAATTCTTTGAAACAGTCCCTACTCAAAATCTTCAAAATAAGCTTCACGGAAAAATACATTATTTCAACTTTAATGCCAAGCTACAGTAATTAAAGCACAAGTTTCTAAGGCCACAGGCTATGACGAAATTGTTTGACTCAATACCAAAATGACAATGGTGGAAATAGGGAGCACATAGATGGGGTGCTCTCCATTTGACTGGAAAGAGGTGATGGGAAGGCATGGAGCCTCTGGCTCACCCTCCTTCCTGATGTCAGCCACACAGACATTAGTGTACCCTACTTTCTAAATCTCATTCCGTTGTTAATTACTGGTACCTAGTGCTCTACCTAGCACCTTCTAGATATATGATGATAATAATAAAGATGGTTTCCTATGTGGAAGGCATATTTAGTGTTCAGTCTGTCTGTGTGTCTTTGTCTTCATTAAAGTGGTAGAAAAGTGAAGACATGTAACATTTAGAACAGAGAGAAACCTAGCAGAAAACTGGACTTTGGTGGGAGATTTGATTAAGTAGACAGAGGCAGACAGGCGAGGATTCAAATTCAGTGCAGGTATTTTATTATACTCCTGGTTAGGAAGACTACATTCTACATTCCTCATTTTATCAGGTTCTTAAAAAGAAGCACTGGATTGTCTGAGGAAATTATCTCATGTCTGTTATCCACTGAAGAATTTGTCTCATTCTTTAGAAGTACTGGAGTAATTGGACCATAAATAAATGGTATGGTAGATTTCAGGATGGACTTTGAATGAGGATACGTTGAGTATTGATACACAGAAGATTGAGGAATGTAATCTTAGGTGAAAAAACCCCAAACGATCTTGAAAGTTACTCATGCTAGCCTCCAATTCTTTACTGTGTAAAGATGACCTTTGCATGTACAAAAGCTTTCTGTTGCAAATTTATGTTAACAAGTAAAACTGTCATCTTGCTTCGTGGATGTCAAAGAATCATTGCTATCTTAAAATATGGTCATGCTGGGCAGTTACCCAGGGGCACCACAAGTGCAGGGGCTCAATGCTAATCTAAGCTGGTCGTCAATAGATAATTATTATAGGGCCTACTGCAATGCTTTGTAAAGCTGTCAAGGCCGCACTGTGTGGGATGTAGATGCAGGAGTTGACTGAATGTTCATCCAACACTTTCGACAGCACACATAATCTGAACTACTGAAAGCAGTGGGAGGACTATCAATTTGACAAGTGTTTAAATGAGTTTAACTTCTCTGGATATTGGTTAGTGAGAGAGAGAAAGTGACATACTGACAGACAGGTTCCATCAGGGCTGATTTACCTGAAACTGCACAAAAAGAAAAGGTAATATTCTCACTGGGTCTCACTGGCCCCAACAGCTAGTTATGGTACTCACTTCAAACTTCACATCACAATGGCACATCATTATTTCACTGACTGCAGTATACCCGGTTCATATCCTCCTACCAACACTGTCCTTACTCAGTTAGGATGGATACAGCTATCCCCGACAGTGTAAAAATGGGAAAACAATATGCAGCATGGTCTAAAAGAAACTGAAAATCAGTGACAGCAGACACACTGCATGGCACTGCAGGAAAGTGCAATAGAGCCAAAAGATAGTAACCTCCATTCAATACAAGCTGGTATCCCATATATGTATATATAGTTGAAATTTATAGAAAAACAAAAGACTACGTTTCGAGCCTCAGCTCTTCAACAGAAAGGAGCACAAGGAAATAAACAGAGGGAGCATAAAAGCAACTTTTGGAGCTAGCAGTCAATCATATATATATATATATGTATATATATATATATATATATATATATATATATATATACATATATATATATATATATATACATATATATATATATATATATATACATACATGTATATGTATGTATCCCACAGCTGTACAAAATCATCACTTGATAGTTTGTGTTTAACGACTTTCTTTGCTTATTTCTTTCATGTGTGTCTGCACCTTTGCATGTTCTCTTGCATGTTGCACCATGTTGTGAAATTCTAAACACTATCCCGCTTATATTTGTTTTTTATTCTCATTACGATTGATATTATTAAACTGACAAACATTGTTATTTACTGATATTTGTTGTTGTTGTTGCTATGGGCACTAAATCGGGATAAGTTGTGGAATATTAGACGAAATAGAGTTTTACTTTTTAACCTCCCAGGGTTGATATAATACCAGTTATGTACTGGAGTCAATTCACTATAGGGAATCAATACCATTTCTTAGGGAAGTGATGTAAGACATGAAATTTTTGGACAACTAACACTGCAATGTAGTCTCAGTGGCCATTCGAAGTCATTGAACTTCATTTTGATGTCTTTAGAAACAAAAGCATAAACGTCACAGTGACAATTTTGGGAGAGAGGACTTGTCGATCACATCTAAGCCCCGTGCTCTACTTGCACTTATTTTATCAAACCTGAAAGGATGAAAGACAAAGTCAAACTTGGTGGAATTCAAACTCAGAATATGTAAAATAGCAGAAGAAATTCCACCACTAAGCATTTTATTCAAATTGCTAATGATTCTGTCAGTTCATTGCTAGAATTGAGAAGCAAAAGTTGTCCAAGTTGCAAGTGTAATTCAGTAGGAAATACTAAAGATTACACACACTCCAATCACTGTATCATGGTCCATACTATTTACGAATGGTGGGGAAATAAATCAAAGAAACCAAACAGATTAAGGCAACATGTTGCAAATGGCCAAACGTTCATGATACCCTTCTGTATCATGAATTTTTTACAGTGAGGGATGGATGGGTTGGCTGATTCCCCTAACAAGGTACAGGGCTATCACAGGAGCAGACCCACAGGCAACCCGTGAGTTTCAGGCACATAGCTGCACCATGCAGAGTGACAATATCCTGAGGTCTATCATTATACTCCATAGTTACATCACTACTATACCTATAATTCTTGAGAGCTAACTTTAAGTTAGGCGTTCGCAATAAATCTAATCCTATCACTTATAACCCTCCACCTTACTGAAGACAGAATATAGTAATATTGTTAATTGCTGCAGAATCACAGAACCGGTTTCAATTCCTGGTTCTTGCCATTACATTAAACTGAGAAAGTCATATATGCTTTCATTTTCACTCCTCTTCACACAGAGATCAATAACTGGTCAATAAGATTGGTCACCCATTAATAGATATCTAGTCACGGAGTTTCAACTAATGAACTTTAGGCATGAAAGAGCTATCAATCTTCTTCATCACTCAAGCAAATATTAACCAGATTTGATCACATCAGCTTTTTCTCTCATGCCTTTCTTGAGTCTATCAAAAGTATTTAAATGCATGTGTGTGTGTTTAACTTGCTAACATATGTGTATGTATAAACTATCATGCTGGCATGTGTGTGTGTGTGTGTGTGTGTGTGTGTGTGTGTGTGTGTGTATCCTTGCTGAACATTTATGATGTATGTTCATGTGTAACTATTTATATGTGATTTATTCCATTTTGCAGGATGGAAGTTTAGAACGGCTAGCAAGAGAAAGCGAGCTTCTTGAAAAAGCTTATGGACATTACTTTGACATGAAAATAGTAAATAATGACATTGAAGAAACTATTCAAAGTCTTGAACTAGCCATTAAGGATATATCTGTAACGGCACAGTGGGTCCCAGTTAGTTGGGTCTACTGAGAGATATATAACTGGACAATAAAACAAAACTCTGAACTTGCTAACTGCCTCCTTCACTCGCAACCAAACATTCTTCAGATTTTTTGCTGCAACGAAACTATCAGCATTTTCTCTGATAACTTTACCTATCAAACCCACTTTCCCATCAAACTGTGAACAAAATCTGGTCCTTACAATACGAAACAAAGATCAGAAATCAGTTTTGTTTGTTTTTAATTTTTGGTTTGTTATAATTATTAAACAAAATTTTTAAAAATCATATAAAAAATAAAAATAAAACAACTACACAGAAAAAGAAACTCATGGCAGATAAAAAGAGGGAAAAAAAAAAGTAATATTTTATCTGTTTTCTTACCTGATGGCATGGTTTTATCTGAGGTGTAGCGCCTTGATCCTGTTGACAAAGGAATATTACCCTCATCTCCCTGTTTTGTCAATTAATAATAAATACAAGGAAAGAAAGGCACAAGAAGAAGAAGAAGAAGAAGAAGAAAGGAAGAAAATGAAACATTAATTACATTTCAACAAAAATGTGAAATGATAATTCTGGGAATGATTCTGAAAAACGAGACCAAACAAAGAACTAAATTTCATTCTTCATCCATATGGCTCAACCTTTCAACAACCAATCAATCAATTTGCTGAGCTTACCTCTATATTTTGCAGCAGAGAGTGCAATTCAAATTTTTTTTTTTTCTTCAGTGTGTGTGTGGTTTTTAACATTTTTTTTTTATCAAAGGTTTGTGAAGAACAACAACAAGAACAAAAACAATTATCACAACTCAAAAAAACAAAACAAAAATTATTTTTTTCTAACCTTATCTGTGGTTTGTATTAACAGATTTCTTCTCAACAAGTAGCTTGACACATCTTTAGCATCTGTTTAGTAAATATACAAACATATACACACATATATAAATATAGACATATACATACACAGAAGCACAATATGTGTTATGTACATATGTATATAATCTATAAATGCATATAAATATATAGATAAGCGTATAAATTTGTATACATACAGACTACATACATTTATATATATATATATACATACACACATACACATTATATTTACATATACATATTATATAATAAACAATTTTCTAACTATGTTTTTTTTTATCAAAAACATTTCATCTGTGTATCAGACTATTTTATTTGGACCAAACTTCCAAAATCCATTTTCATCAGCGTTTCCAGGTTATCTCCAGCACATCTTCAGGATGTGGGTTCTGTACAGCCCTTTATAGAGTTGACAGCTTGTTTACATAGATTTTCCCTGCCAGAATTTTACTGTTAGCATATTCAAGCCCTAGATCTCTCGATCTGTGTTTATGATGCATGTGTATGCTGTTTGATAATTGCAGCCTTGTGTGGTGGCTATATTAGTATTGCCCCCATGATCAATTGTCTGTTTCTGTGTGGAGGAAATATTTTCTGTTAATATCTTCCTGTAGAGCTAATATTGCAACACAACACTACAAATAACATTCAACATACATCACAAGTGAAGACCTGATGGTGTGGAACTTGAACACTCAGTCAAATTCTTGTGGCATAACCATAAGCCGTCTATCAATGAAACAAGCATTACAAAACCCACCATGCTTCCACATCCTGAAGACGATGTTCAGATGGCCTAGAAACATTGCTAAAGATAAATTTGGGAGATCTATTACTCCAAATTGTAAAGGTTTGATACACAGATATGAGAAAAAAATGTTAATAAAGATTAAATTGCAACATAGTTATGTTCCCAATAAATGTTTAAAAGAAAAGTTGTTTCCCATTCATACAAACATATAGACAGATGCATATGTGTGCAATGTGTGAGTGCATGTATGTATATCATACATACATATATGTACAAGTCTTGTAGAATATGTATGTATATGTGTGTATATATATATATATATATATATATATATATATATATGTACATAAGCACACACACACAATATATATATATATATACTATATAGATATATAAATAGAATTTTAATATCTCATAGGAAAAATAAATCCATTATCCATATTCACACTAAAGCAAAAGAAAAACAAAAATTAATTTTAAAAAATAATATAAAATAAAATAATGGGCGATGCCACATCATAAAATTACCAATATCACTTGTGAAAGAACAATTGTGATATTGAAGTAATTTTATCTCAAACTGTTAACCCTGCATGATTCTCCAAATTGGGAAATGTGCAGAGATCTCTTTCAACCCTTCTCACATCTTTCTATAATTCGCTCTTTTTTAAGATTCTTCTTTCAAAAATTCCACTTTTAATTCTCTCAAAATTGCTCTCTTATTTAACTCACAGCAATATAACATCCATACATTTTACCAAATCTGCTCTTGTTGGGGTGGCGGGATAAGGTGAGAGGAGAGGGGTGAGATTAATAGTGTAAAAAAAAAAAAAAGCGAAAAAAAAACTTGTTCTAAATCTCACTCTTGTAAACTTTCATCTTCTGTCATTTCTCTTTTAAAATTAATTAATGTTTTTCAAATTGAAAAATCTTTATATTAATAATAATATGACAGGTTTCTGAACAGACAAAAAAACAAAACAAAAAAAGAAGTCATTTCTTTCTTTCTTTCTTTCCTTTCTTTCTTTCTCAGGATTATGGAGATTTTTCTCTCTTTCACTTCCATTGTTTGTTTTTTGTTTGTTTGTTTGTTTTTACACAACTGTAAACAAATTTTGTAGAGAGTTTCATAGAACGAGAAGTTATACCCCTCCCAGGAAATGGAACCCACAGCCTGATCTTGATTCCTGGTTTCAAAAGATTCTTTCCTTACACCACTAATACTCCAAAAAAGTATGAAGACCACAACATCCCACTCTCCACTCCCTTAAATGTATCTGGCTCTTGTGCCTAGTAAAAAGAGACTTTTTTTTTTTTTTTTAAAGAGAAATAAGTAAATTATACAAATACGACTTATTTTTTAATATGATCAATTTAACATTTGTAAAATGAATTAGGCTTTTCAGGTGGTTTGAAAAATTTTCGTAATCTAGATTCTTTATTATACAAATACACTGATGCGCTTGTGTGTGCATGAAATTTCAAACAGACAAAAAATATTTCAGTTGGTAAATTACAACTAAAAGAATTTGGAACTAAGATATTTAGCTTTTGTCAACTTCTACTTTTTAACTGAGAGAAATTCAGTAGAAATTGTATATTTCAGAAAAGTGAATTAAAAGAAGACAAAACCAATTGTTTCTGCGAGTAAAGATCAGCTAATGGCACTCCTTATCTGACAATTACTCACATGAAACATAAACACTGAAGAACTGAGTGAACTTCAGACGATCTTTAATTAGTGTTAATGACTTCGTAAAAGACTTTTCGTTCTTCAATTTATCTGTAGCAAATTATTCTGGCAGACCTCATCTGTCTACCATGTGAGTGGCAGAATTTGAATTCACCTCCACAAACTAACAATTCATCAGTTGTCCAGTACTCTCGCTGCTTAAAGGAGTCCATGTTTACAATTGTGTTTAGGGCCTGAATTGCAGTGATAAGGTTAGATTGAGAACTGTTGAGTGGGGTTAGGGTTAGGGTTAGGGTCACTGAGTGTTAAGCAGCATCCTACCTACAAGATTTGTGTAGTGCTCAATCAACAGACACTGATGACCAAGGCCCTGATGACCAACACAGGCCAGGGCTCGATCAACCGGGATTTTTGAAGTCCTATCAAATAAGACTTGAGAAGAATTCTTTCAATAGAGAATCTTGTTCAAGACCCTATCAGTTAGCTCACCTACAACCCTGTATAACCAGATTAGTGGATTATAAATAAATAAGACTACTTGGTTTCAAAGTTTTGAATTGGTCAGTTCATCTAACATGTATTTTGTATTCTGACTGATAGAAATAAAACAACACATTCTACAAGACCAAACAAGTGGTGGAGATGATATACTCTTGCTAAGAATGTTGTGTAAATGACTGTTTACAGCCAGGGTGGTGTGAGCTTCAATACTTGCAGTCAGACATAAAACTCAATATTAATTATAGAATGCTTCTCTAGAGCCAGTGACACAAGCGAGATATCAACAATGGGACGTGAACAAATAACTTTTCAGTCAGTACTCTAACATGCTACCAACTTAGCCAGCAGTAACTCTACACTTTCTGGGAGTGGGGAGGGAGTAATAGACATTTTTTGGCAGCTATCAGACATATACTGTTCACACTCAACACCACAAATCCATCCCACCCTCTTTCATTTATTTATATTTTTCAATTTTATTTTTTATCATTTAGTTAAAAAAAAAAAAAGTGGAACAGATTTGCAGTGAAAATATTTTCAATGTTTAGGGCACATATTTTCACTGTTATTATTATTTTTATTGCTCAAATCTCAATGAGGTCAACTGCTTTTCGCCTGTTCAGGGGTTGATGAAAGTACCAGTCAAACACTGGAGTTGATATAATCAACTTAATCCCTCCTCCTAAAATCACTGGACTTATGTCAATATTTGAAATTATTATTATTAAGGTAGTAGATTGATAAAACTATTAGCATACTGGGAAAAAATGCCTAGTGGTATTTCTTCCAACTCTTTATGTGCTGAATTCAGATCCCACCAAGGTCAACTTTATCTTTCATTCTTTCAGGATTGATGAAATAAAATATTAATTAAGTATTGAGGTTGATGAGAATGACTTAACCAACACCTCTTAATTAGGTGAGTCGGTGGAATCATTGGAGCATTGGAAGAATGCTTTGTGGAATTTTTTTCTGGTTTTTTATGCTGAGTTCACCATTGCTTTTCATCCCTCTAAGGTTGATAAAATAAAGTACCAGCCAAGTGCTGGGGATCAAGGGTATCAACTCACCCCTCCCCTAAAAATAATAGTAGTAATAATTATTATTATTACTATTATTGTGTTAGCCAGGATTAGAGTTTTCGGGTACCAAGTGGTCAGAAAATATTGTATACATAAAATGAGGGACATGTTTGAGGTTTGGTAATGATTTACTGGTTTCAGGTTTCTTTTTTTTTTTTCTATATTTTGCTTTCTTTCTAAACTTCCTATTATATTTTGGGGGAATTTGAAAATCTTCGGAATTTGATTAATGGAATTTCAAACTTTATTGGTTCAAACAAAAAGGAATCCTGTTTCTAAACCATAAAACCATATTTATGATGGGAAGAACTATCACAATCAATCAAACCCACATTTCAAATATTATTATTGTTGTTGCTCTTAGTTACATTAAATTAATCTATTACTAATAAAAATGATAATGAAGGTGTGTGATAATAGGGAAGAAGGTGACACTTGGTATGGAAGGTTAATCTGCCTCAGGCTACTGGGCTGGCAGAAGTTTTGTACACACTTCATAGCCAAGTGATCAACAGAGTTAAGAACAGCTTTAGACAAAATTCCAAACCAAATTTCGATTTCGCTTGTCTTCAGTTGCTAAATCCTTGTACCATCAACATCACAACCTCCCATTTCTCCTCTAGATAAATCTTAGCATCGACCGACGAAATCATCATCCTCATCAGTTTCATTAACATGGTTACTTCACAGAAATGATGGGATACTTAACTAAGTATCTTGTCAAAGAATATAATTTCATTTCCTGATATTCTCAGTTCAAATTACACCAAAGTCAACATTTCATCCGATGCTCATAAATTTTAAGTACCAGTGACATACTGAGGGTTAGTTAAACTAACACTCCTTCCCTAAGACGTTGCTTTGTGCCAATGTTAGAAATCATCATCATCATCATTATGGTAAATGCCAATGAGAAGGCAATAAGCTCTTGCAGGACCAAGTCTGGAGTGAATTCACCTTTAGAATTAATACTGAGGAGAAAAACCCAGTTTGTTGTCCCAAACTCATCAACTCTACATATTTGGGCTCGAGTAATTCCTTATTCTCCACAGAATTAAAGACAAAGTACTTAAAGAACTGCACCAGAGTTCCATCGCTACCAAGTTTCTGATGCTATCAAAATCGTTTCAATGTATCTTCAGGCAGTGCCCTTTGGCTGCAATCCTTTACGCATTTCGGAATTAAATGTGGAAAAGTATGCACTGTGCTCACTGGGGAAATGCCACCTTTAATGGCTGGACAGATACACTGCATATAAGATGCATAAACATTCTTATATTACATACATAAACATTTATACTATATTTACTTCGATGTGAAACAATCCTGAACTTAGTGGGGGTGGGGGTGGAGCCAAAGGGGATGTTAATTTTCTCTCCAAAACTCCTTGGTCTACAATATACACATACATACATACATATATATATATATATATATATACATATGTACACATACATATATACATATATACACACATACATATATACACATACATATATACACATACATAAATACACACATACACATACATACATATATACACATACATATATACACATACATATATACACACATACACATACATATATACACACATATACACATATATACACATACATATATACACACATATATACACACATATATACACATACATATATACACTATGTATACATACAAACACTATATATACATACACACACATATATATATACATACATATACACATATATACATACATATATATACATACATACATATATATATATATATATATACATATACACACTACATAAACATCTGGTGGGCAACACGGCATTTGCCGTCACATCCAATACTGTGATGATGTGATAGAATAAATACGATTACATATACATTTATGAAATAATGTTTGTCTACATATATATATATATATATATATATATATATATATACATATATATATATATATATATATATATACATGAGACTGCAGTGTCAATGCCCTGTAGTGTTGTGCTCATGTATATCACTAGCAACGGAGGGAGCAGGGTTCTAGTTTCACTATTTCATTCCTCTCTATTCCTATTAATTTATCTATGATTGGTTTATCTCCTTTTTGCTTACCTCTGCGCCACTTTTTTTCTCTGTCAGTTTCAATATATGTTCTATGAAAATCTAGTTCAATTACATATGCATACACACATCTATATATATACATATATAAAATATATACATATACATATATAAAATATAAATTGTCCACGTTAGTGGTCGACGTTATTTTTTAAAAATATATAAAATATATATATATAATATATATATATATATATATATATATATACATATATATATTTATTAATATTTAGAAGTAACAGAATGACTCAATGTCCATACTCACACACACACACACACACACACACAATTATATATGGTAAGAAGGAAAGAAAAATGTTTAAATAAAAAAAAAAAAAGAGATTCCCTCCTTCTCATTCTATGTATTACTCTATTATTTAACTGGTTCCAGCCAGAGGGCTGTGGCCATGCTGGGGCACCGCCATTAGTTGGTTTCTTTCACGATTTGGTGCTAATTTTTAATAAAGCATTTTATTGGTTACAATATTAAAAAAAAATAAAGAACAAATCAAAATACAAAACATCTGTAATGATAATAAAAAAAAAAAATCCCCTTTCAAGACATTTTAAAGAATTTCAGACCCTTTCCAACATTCCCTGTCTTCCTTGCCATATTGGGTAGTTTTTTCTTTTTTTGTGTTGTTTTTTTTGTTTTTGTTATTTTACCTTCCTAATTAAGTTGGTTTGCATATATGTGTGTATGTGAAAGGGAGAGAGAGAGAGAGAGAGAGAGAAAGAGAGAGAAAGGGAGAGAGAAAGAGAGAGAGAGGGGAGGTTGTTTGTGTTTCTGAAGTAAGTCTTCAACTGTCAAACAATAGAAACACTTCCAAAAAAAATAAAATATAAACAGATATTTAAAAAAAAACTCACTTTCGTCTTGTAAATATATAAAAGAATATTTCAACACAAACATGCAAAAAAGATAATTAACTTTAATGGTTTTTAAAAATTAATAAAATTATATTAACCACCCACCCCCTCATATTGGTATTATGTAAGATTCATGATCTTTAACTAGGAAAATGGAATTGTTTCTTCTAAGAAGTATTGAATAAATAATCCACCTGAAATTTAACAGAATAATCCCTCTCCATCTTTGAAATAAAAGATGGACTAGTCTAAGTTCGAAACCAAAAGGACACTGTCTCTCTCTCTAATGGAAATTTAGATGTTTTGAGGTTTCTTTTTAAAAGTTAAAGGAAGTAGTATCAGTGACCTTTGCCGATCCTCTCGGGCAGGTGAGATTCAGGTGGCAAATGTTAAACTTTGCTAAAATCAGGTGGTGTGTAAGTCCTGCTTGGGAAGTGATTTGTCATCTATGTACAAAAGACAAGGTATTTAGGGCTATACAACTGAACAAGTGTGCCAGTGAGGGAGTTGAGTTGTTGCTGAACTACTCATTGAACAATAAGGGAGTATCCATCTAGTTGAACTACTTAGTGAATAATGAAGGAGTACCTATGTAAGTTGCTTCAACTATTCAAGGAAACATTCTAGGAGTATCTGTTTCATTCCAAAAATAAGAAATCCATATGAGAAAACCTTGGAGATTAGATCAATACTGTGGTGGCCCTGACAGGTGTCACATTGAATAACTCAAGGTGATCTCAACAACACAGTCGGATTGATTATGGCTTAGCCTAATACTGTGGTAGTCCAAAAACCACAACATAGCTTTGCAGTTGACTAAAATAAAGCAAAACACTTGATGGTAAATCAATCTTTGAGCAATGTTCCACTCAAAGTTTCCTGATCAATCATGGAAACGGCTAGGAGCATGTATTACACTCTTAGTCGAGTATTTACTAACACTGAGTATTGGTGGTGATAGTGAGTTTTGTAATCATTAGGGCACCTTTGACCATTCCATTGACCCCTCTAGTATGTCTAGAGGGTATCATTCTTGCCTGGCAGAGCCTAGATTTTTTGCAAGCTCTACCACAAGTTGAACTCAGCAAATTCTATTATACTCCTACTGCTTACAAATGATGAGGTGCACCACTTCATATTTACATCCCATTGTACTAAGGTGGGGTAGCTACTTTATTCTAGGGGTTTAAGTCAATGTGAAATACAGTAATGGTTATAGTATATAAATCAACAGTAGTTGTACATTGTCTAAACCCTGCTGTGAGTCTTCAAATATAAATAAATAGTCTTATTGTAAAAAAGACAGTTTCATTCCTTAATAATTCTCACCAATTCTAAGAAATCCTTAATATTTCTACAGTTTTTGTTATTCAAAATTTTTTCCTTTATCAATTTTTGCATAAATTTCTCCTTTTCTCAATTCTAACTACTTCTGTTTTTTCTAATTTTTATTTTCTATACTTGTTCCTGTTTTTTTTTTTATGCAGAATGGAAGACAAATATTTTTCCCTCTTTTAAAATTGGAATAAAAGTAAGAAAACGAAGATAGGTAGAAATGGTAAAAGATTGATGGAGGATATATTTAAGTCAAAAATTTAAGCAAAATCAATAAAAATAAACAACAAAATTACATAAATCGAAAACAAAGCAAAAAAAAAAAAAAAGACAGAAATTGGATTGTGAGAGTGAAAAATCAACTTTGATAGAGGTAATTCATCATTTCAACACTACTCCCCAAACATCAACATTGATACTCCTCCAAATATCAGTGTTGTTATTCTCTGAACATCAATGTTGATACTCCCCAAACATCAATGTTGATAGAGGTACTCGTCATTTCAACAATCCTCCCTAACAACATCAATGTTGATTCACCTCAAACATCAATGTCTAATAGTCATTCTTTTTTTTTTTTTTTTCGGGTTCTGTTATTTGGTCAGCTTTTTTCTGACAATAAAGATTATTAAAAAATATATTTTTGTTGTAACTTATTTATCTTGTTTCTCAAGTAAATGCCTATCATCATCATCATCACTATTATTGTTACACTCATCATCATCATTGCTGTTCACCCACCCGCTTATGAACAGTGAACTCAATCACAATGATATAGCTGATATCAGTAGTAGTAGTAGTAGTAGTAGTAAATTCTGATTTTTTTTAGCCACTGTTCTGAAGATTAATCCCTTAACTGTCACAAGGAGATACATTGATATAGAAGTCAGGGAAATGAGTGTGTATTGGGTAGGAGCAAACAGAGGTTGCAGGTCAGGTATGGTTGCAGATTTCTTGACCAGAATATCATGTAAGATGGGAACAGTGGTGGGAGATAAAGATAAATTGTGAAGGGTGATGTAATTGTGAATGGGGGGGGGGGAAGAGAATACAACTGATGGGGAGTTGGGTGCTGGGCAGAAGGGAGATCGTACGTTTAATAGCATGGACTTGCAAAAGGACAGTTTCATTAGTGGTTTAAGGTGTCCCAAGAAAGGGAGAAGTGGTATATTTTGGTGGAACATAGTTTCATATTGACAGTCTCTGTTAGAGACGAAATGGAGGGGTGAAGGAAATAGTGGTTTTGGTGGAAAGGGGTAGGGGTAAGATAAAAGTGGAGCTGGTTGGTTTGTAAAAGGGTGAGCTGGAGAAGTAGATAATATTAAAACTATAACTCAATGGCATTCTTTAACATTGCAAAACCTTGATGAAATATCAATGGCAAAAGAGTGGAATGAATATAATTAAGGTTTGGTCTTATCAAAGGTGAGTGAAGTTAAGTTTCATTTTCTTTAAATGTAAGAATCGTTAATAATTCTAAGCAATAAATCAATGGAGGTGGGAGGTGGGAGGAGGAGGAGAGAGCTTCCAGGATTGGTGGGATCAATAGAATTGATGTTTGGTTTGAAATGTTGAAGGTCAATGACTGAAGGAATTACAGAGACAAGGAAGGTGTTCTGGGAGGAAACTTTGGATAAAGTGTTTAATGTAGGAAATGGAAAGTGATTGGAAGAACGAGAAACATGTCAAAAAAAAAAAAAAAAGAGAAAGGCAAATGCAATTAACTGCTTTAAAGGAGCAGAGGTTGTTATAAGTAGACTAACACCTCAACCCTGATGGCCACCGTGTCATCGTATGGCAATAGTAGCTATTATATTCTATAGAATGCAGGTGACAGAAGCCTTCAATTGATCAATAACCACAACTAAAATATATATCAAATAGGATTGTAATAATTCTATTAGGGAAGTTCATTTAGTGAGACTATCACAATAAATTTGGTTGTCTATTGATGTCATTAGAGGCAAGCAATCATAAAAGCAAGAGACACCACTTGGAATCTTTCCTATTTTAGTCTGTAGAATAATTAAATCCAGAATGACTGCAAGAGGCTCCAACAAGTCCACTGAAGTGTTGACTTTGTTGTTACTGTTGTTGTATATTAAATTATACAAAGCTATACGAACACAATTACTGAATCACTGAAGCTGTAGAAAATTTCCTAAGACTGTTATACTCAGAAGATGCTTTCAGTTCATTTATTTAATTTCATTTACGAGGTCACCTATTTCTAATTGACTTTTTAATTTGGTTCTTCTTTCCTCTGTGGGTATGATATACATATATACATACATATGTGTGTGTGGGTGTATACATACATGCATGTATATATATATATATATATATATATATATATATACACACACACATTTATTCAAATATATACATATACGTATATATACACACGTATAAATAGACATATATACACACATATAAATAGACATATATATATATATATATCCAAACATATATATATATATATGCAAACATATATATATATATATGCAAACATATATATATATATATATGCAAACATATATATATATATATGCAAACATATATATATATATATGCAAACATATATATATATATATGCAAACATATATATATATATATGCAAACATATATATATATATATGCAAACATATATATATATATGCAAACATATATATATATATGCAAACATATATATATATATGCAAACATATATATATATATATGCAAACATATATATATATATGCAAACATATATATATATATGCAAACATATATATATATATGCAAACATATATATATATATATGCAAACATATATATATATATGCAAACATATATATATATATGCAAACATATATATATATATATATGCAAACATATATATATATATGCAAACATATATATATATATATATGCAAACATATATATATATATGCAAACATATATATATATATGCAAACATATATATATATATGCAAACATATATATATATATGCAAACATATATATATATATGCAAACATATATATATATATGCAAACATATATATATATATGCAAACATATATATATATATGCAAACATATATATATATATGCAAACATATATATATATATGCAAACATATATATATATATGCAAACATATATATATATATATATATATATATATATATACACACAAATGTTTTCCCCCGACTGATGCTTATTATATATTCTGTATGTTGTGAGGAGTAGTCTGATTGGCTATATAGCTTCCAATCAGTGGCTCATTGCATTAAAGTATAAACATTCCTGGAAAAATTCTACTTCATGCATTACAACAAGCTTTTTTTTTTTGTTTTTTTTTTAAAGGACATCTATGAATATTGCTATATTTTGCTAGACTAAAGATTATAACTAATTCTGAGATTAGGAAACAACTGCAAACCCAAACTGTGTTTAGTTACGTTGGCATTATATCAAATATTAAAATCAATAAATTTAGAATCAGTCACAGCCAGAGATTCTATATTCAGATCCATTTAGGTATTTTAAACCATTCTTGTAATTACAAAGATATTCCATCCTTGTACATAAAAACACTCATGTCCATGCACGAACAACTTTGTGTTCAAGGTTTTATTCAGATGGTTCTGAACATCTTACCATGTTCCATGATGACAGTGAGTAAATAGAAGGAATTCAAACTACAAAAATTACTTTCAGACAGGCACTAGGCACAGAATACCATAGCAAGTTGCTGGTAGGAACGAATACCGAATCCGCACGCCAGGCTCTCTCTCCAAAGTTGATCTTGTTGTTACTTAAAGAAAAGAGGAAGTTCAATGGGAATACGCTGCTAAATAGGCGATATGTTTCTAATGCCCTCCTGTGTGTCGTTTAGCAGTTATTCCTTGTATGCTAGGAAAGGGGGAAGTTAACCAATGTTCACTTGGCATGTTCTAGAACATTTGACAGGGGGAGATAGCTGTTGTTGACTCCCAACGAATATTTTGTGGGCTACGAACCTGCTTCAAATAGCGTTGTCTACAGATTGATACCTGAGGGTCTTATCAAGTGGCTTCTAGTGGCGGAAGCCTGAATTGCCATGGCTTCAGAGAACGTTTCCGGTTACTTTTGAGTACCTACCCCCTTGTAATTGACCTTTTTACGGACCTAAACCATACTAGAAGATAATTGTCATTTATTCTTTTCTCGGTTCTAAACCACAGAAGTATGGCAGATGACACTACTGACTTCGTAAATTCACTCGTTTTGTTCCATCATCGGAATTGGAAAATTAAAAAACAATTCGTTATTTACTGACAATTTTAAAGGAATATTTAAGCAAAATCTTACGTATTAATCTCTATATTGCTGTATAATTTGGGTTTTATTATCGTAGCATCGATATTCATTTGACGAAGATATACGAGACATACTGCATTTCCGTTTTAGTTTCAAACCACTCAAACATTATTTACGTATTTTTTTAATGTTTTAAATAATATTTTTTGAAACTCCACCACGTCCCTAGATGTTCTTTGTAGGGCTCTGATAGAGAACTACTGGGATAGAAGGTCCGTCTCTTTGGTTCGAAGAATTTGTAATGGAGACGTTTATTGAGGAATTATTAGGAAAACGAAAATTGAACTTCTATTTACAAGATTTATTTATGCTGAGAGAACGTTGAAAAATATAAACATATCAATAATATATAGTAATAATATAGAGAAATAATACATGGAGATGATATACTGAAAGATAGAAACATAGAATACAAATATTTATAATAATATATACCAAGAGATAATACCAACCTTCATTGTAGAATAATAAAAGGCGGGGCGCTAGCATGGTTCTCGAACAAAAGTTCAGACAAGTGTTAAACAGGAGTCAGCAACCGTTTACAAAAAGTAAATGGTAATTAATAACGACATAAATCTTCAGCTTAACAAAGACGGCTGTCTCTAAAAAGCACTGATACCCATAAAGCGACTCAAATATTCCGAGGGTAAAAAGTTATATTGTAATCTATTGCTTGCAAGCGGCGCAGACATTTGAGGGTACGTGCTATGTTGTAACCAGTGTGTCAAAACGAGTCTGGTCAATCCGGGATTAATTGTAATTAGTGTCTGCAGACGACTCAAATACTCGAGGCAATGTGCTAAAATTGCAACCAGTGTATTTAGACGAGTTGGTTAATCTGGGAACAGTGTTATATTGTAACCAGTGCAAGAAAGAGAAAAGTACATTTCAGTGTTAATTTTATCGAATTCTTCGATAGAGAAAGAACTTACCATAAGATTTGAGGCTTAATTCAATTCATAAGCAGTGGAATGATGGGTAAAAAAAAAAAATTTTTGGTACTTCTTTGGAATTCACCCCCACCCTATAACTTTTGAACTAGTAATTAAAAAAAGTCTTTTTGATAAATTTTTATATTAACACACGAACGATTTTCACTCAGAAAAAAAAAATCCGATTTTTTGCGTGGAATCAATATGCTGCAAATCCTTTATTTTGGTCCGGAATCATTGGACTTTTTTTTTTTACGTTGAATGAATTCCGGTGACCTCCTAATATACTACAAAACTCTTTTTGGGGTCCGAAAAACGGGGTGGAGTGAGTGGAAGCCTCGGAAATATCACCCCACCCCCATTGTCTTTTCACCCGCACGATTTTCACTAAAAAAAATAAAAACAAAAATCGCGCCCAAGGGAAATTTTTGTGTGTGGGGGGGGGGGGGCGTGGGGGGAGGAGAAAGATGAATGATTTAAAATAAATATATCTTAATTGATCCGTAAGAAATGATATCCGGCTGTGGTTGTGTTGTAAGTAGTTTGCTTACCAGCCACAGCATTCCGGGTTCGTAACCACTCCGTGACATATCGGGTAACTGCATTCTACTGTATGGATTTGGTAGATGGAAACTGAAAGAAGCCCGTCGTACTACGTTTTATCATCAAAATATTTTATTCTTTTATTTGTTTCAGTCATTTGACTGCGGCCATGCTAGAGCACCGCCTTTAGTCGAGCAAATCGACTTCAGGACTTATTCTTTGTAAGCCTAGCACTTATTCTATCAGTCTCTTTTGCCAAACTGCTAAGTTACGGGGGCGTAAACACACCAGCATCGGTTGTCAAGCGATACTAGGGTGACAAACACAGACACACAAACATATACATACATATATATATATATACACAAAGAATAAGTGCCTGAATTTCAAAGGACCAGAGATATAAGAAGGTTGATCAAATCCATTATACACCGCCCCTGCTCCGCCTACAAAATGAAAGCAGTTGTGCCAAAGTTATCGTGATGGAGGTGGGCAGTGGAGCAGGAAAAACGACAGATATTGACAAGTCCCTTAACCCTTGCGGTTACTCTGGGCGCTGCAGCTATGCAGCGTAACTTTACAGTTACGTTTTATTCTGATGGCCTGAGTTCAAAACTGGTTGTATTCCACTTTTGCCTTTCATTACCGTGGGGTTGACAAAAACAAATACTTGACTCTGTCTTCTACAATCCTTCCCTAAAATTCCTGGCCTGGTGCCAATGGAAAATAAAATCATAATTGGCATTTTTCTTGAAGTTGGTCTTTGGATTCGCTTGTGCCACATTCTTGTTTAGAGCGTCTGTTGTTTATTCCCTGTTCTCATAATAACTGCAGTTTCAGCCTCGACCTGGAATGTGCAGAAAATATTTACAAGTGTGATGCGTCGTCAACCGTCTCAACTAACCGATTTACACACACACACACGTGCGCACACACACACAAGCATACATGCACTGGTGTCTGGCTTTGAGTGGGGTGAGTATGTGAGTGTGTGTGGGTGGGGAACTGCCAAAACAGAGAGATTTGACATTCTGGCACTTTATAATAGTAAGAAATAGTTCAGTTTGGCAGGTTGACAACGTCTTTAAGCATCAACTGAACATTGCTATGAATATCATAAAAATGTGTTTATTAAACACAATTCCAGAATATTTAAATAAGAAATAAAACAAAAAACATTAAATAAATTCGGTGAGCAGTGGGAATACTTGGTTCTTGTTTGATAATTGGTCAACTAGAATCAAGGTAAACGTGATGAGCACTTGTGTATGTTTCGACGAAGAAATCTTCCAAAGCAATCAGAACTTGCAAGATGAAAGCTGAAAGTTTGTCGTCAAAAAACGACGCAGAACTTGTTTCGAAAGGTAGAGCATGTTATGGCGGAGTAAGTTGTTATGTACGGCGTAAAACATATTTATGACCAAGTAATTAGATAATACGACGGAGTAAGGACATATTGTGGCGGAGAAAATATGCTAGAATAATTACATCCTAGGGTGGCGTAAAACCTATTGTGATAGACTGAGATTTGTTATGTCGGAGAAAAACTTGTTATGACGGAGTAATCCATGTTATGGCAGAATGAAGCATATTATGACGCTTAGTTTAACAGACATAAAAGTCTTGAAACGAAGAGGACTCTAGGTACTTTTGCGGTTGATGCATTTTTGAGTTGGTGTTGCTAGCACTGGGTCATTCTTGATCCAAAATACCTATGATCCAATGCGATTTAGAACAAATTTTGCTGCTGTTTCTAGCAGCTTCATGGCTAAATCAAAACCTGATTTATTTTGAAGTATATCTTCAAACCAAACTCCATACAATGTAGTTTATATTGTATTAAACTACCAAAAAGATCGGAAGAAGGTTACTTTTTGTTTGGATGTAGGGAATAAAAAGTAAAAAGGATTAGGAACGAATCATTGCTGTCGTCCTTTGGAACAATCGTTAATTGACAACAATTTATCTTTCAAACAATGCTGTATGACTTCCTTAATCAATAAGTGTGTATATGTGTAGGTATGCGCTCGCGCGTATAAATGAACCGAAATGCCCCATGGGAACCGACTCCGAGTGACCTGTAGCAAGTATTCAAACAACATTGACAAATACAGCTATATCAAATACCGTACAACATAATTTTTTGATTTATTAAAATTATTTCTGCCTATAGAGGATGTGTCACAATTATCAAATGGCAATGAAGACCAGCTCCACGTGAGGAGATAATCGCAAGGAAAAGGCCAGGTTTATTGTCTGGAGATACCAAGACAGTCATAGACATTGTGTCTCTGCCTCAAGAGGCGTCATCAGCACAGCAACTGTTCGACCTTATCTCCAATAGCCATGGGACTCAGATTTATTTATTAAAATAAAACGAAAAATAACTTAGAGTGGCCAATCTCATGTGTTTGAACAGCATATTGACGATTCAATTCGATCCCCCCGAAAGTGTTCAGTCGTTTCACGAGTGCGTGCTTGCTGTTGCTCTTTATAAGTTGGTCGTTTTACATCGCTAGCATTATCAGTTGTTTTAAAATACATACGTGTGCGTGTGCGTGTGTGTGTGTGTGTGTGCGTGTGCGTGTGTGTGTGCGTGCGTGCGTGCGTGCGTGCGTGTGTGTCTTGCATATATTTAGAAATCGCACCAGCTGGGCAGAATTACAGAAGAGGGTCGCTAGAGAAGGATATATTTTGGGGTGTGAGAGTTGGGGGTAGAGTGTGAGCGATATTTGGGGAGGTGAAGAAAGAAAGGGAGAGGAGTGAGAGACAAAAAGAGATTCACTGTTATATTGGGAAAACTGGGATTTAAAAAATCCTTTTTTTTATATATACAAGAAAATGTTCGGTGTTTTATAACGACATTTTAAAGAAGCAGTGGCTTTAGTAAGAAAAGAGCTAGAGATATGCCTACACAATGACAGAAAGACACAGAGATCCTTTCAGCAGCCAGGATGGAGTAAGAGAAACTTGACGAAGGTTTAATGAAGTCGAAACTTATCGATCTTCTTTATCCGAACTGGATTCTGACATGCACCATTAACTTTATTCCTATATTTTCACAGTGAGGTTCAATTATATTAAACATAGGGTTGTAACGGTTTACAAATCTGAACTTAAACACGCTGTGTTGCAGCTCCATTTAACACACAAACATACACACAAATAAACACACATATAGGAGTATGCATGCATGATAGCATGTGTGTGTGTGTGTGTAAATACATACACATGTGAGCGCATATGTGCCTATACACGTAAATATATATATATATATATATATATATTATACACCCATCCATATAGTAATCTACGTGTGTATGTCTAGAGAAAAAGGTGGGGGGGGGCTGAGTGAATGAGATAGTCGAGAGTAATCTGGCCCAGCGCCGAATACGAGTTTGCCCTTCAAATAGAAATAAACACTAAGTACTTATAAATATGTAAAAGTACTGAGGTCAGGTCGATCGGAAATAAGCCCGCTTCCATGAACATCCCCGACACTCCCTCATTCCCAACCTTTCTTTCTTTCTCTTCTATCCCCCCTGAAATGTGTGTGTATATTATATATACGTGTCCGTGTGTGCATGTATGTATGTATGTAAACACACACACACACACACACACACACACATATATATATAAGCAATAATGCTACTTCTAAAATCTCTCTCAGAGATCAACGCAGTGTTGTACTGACAAGTAATATTCGTAGCCACTTTAAAATCGTAGTAGAGTTCGTTCAAACGGAGTCATGTTAAAGTGGCTACGAATATTACTTTATATATATGTGTATGTATAAATTTAGTTAGAGGACATGTTAACCTCGTGAAGAAATGGTTGCATCCAAGGAAATACTGGTTCAATACCTAGTATTGTTGGGAAATGAAATTCCCTTAAAATAATAGATGTATATTAAGCATATAGTTTATATCCATTTAAAAGAAGAAAATTAAATGGAGATAAGGAAGTTAGCAATTATTTATTATTAACAAATTGGTCATCTTCGTTTCTTACGGCCGTTTCAATTAATACTCAATTGTTTAATTACAAATTTATACATTAAGTTTGCATTTATGTGTCATGAGCATAATTTCATCGAGGGGTGGGGGAAACCCCAGATACCTTGAGATGTTATATGCGGACCTATCAATTCATTTCACCAGACTCTGCTGAAAGACTCTGTCACATGAATGCAAATTTAATGTACAAATTTGTAATAAAACTATTGAATATTGATTGAAAAGCTTGTAAGCGAAGAATACCAATGCTACAAAAGTGCACAATCGTCTGCAAAGATCACGAACTGTTTGCAGCAAAGTCTTAGTTTTTGCTTTGAAGCGCTGTTGATTGAACAAGCCACCGTCAGTCCCGTACTCAAACTTTACTCCTTCGTTAACACCCTCAAATAAGAGTGGTGTAAGAACACAGCCTTGTTTTGTTCTATTTGAGACTGTGAATGAATTGGACACCTTCCGCTAGATCTGATAGAAGCCATCATCCTTTGATGGAAAGAAATGATGACGTTGAGCATCTTTTCGGGAACACTTAGCTTTCTAAGGACAAACCAATGGATACGGTGTCGAAAGCTTTAGATCTACAAAAGTGATAAATAGGTCTCGGCTGTGCACACGAACCTGTTCCTGCAGCTGACTCAGGCTGAAAATCACACCGACTGCGCCTCTACCAGCCTGGGATTCAGACAACACTAAGCTGAAAAAGGCATAAATTTAGTCTGTTTAAGATAACCCTTCCAAGGATCTTCTCGGCAACACACAAAAGACAGATACCCCTATGGTTGTCACATTCACATTTGTTGCCTTGTGCTAATAAAGATGGACAATGGAAGCTTCTTTAAACTCCCGTGTGACTGATTCCTGATTCCCAGATTAACGAGAAGAGTTCACAAAATTTTGTTCAACAAGAGATTGCTCCCACGTTTATATATCCGGCTGGTATGCCATCGTTCCCAGACGACTTATCTATCTATCTATCTATCTATCTATCTATCTATCTATCTATCTATCTATCTATCTATCTATCTATCTATCTATCTGTTTGTCTATCTATCTATCTACCTTGATAGATAATGAAAGAGAGAAAGAGAGGCAAAAGAAAGAGAGACGGGTTGATAGATATAAATAGCTAGGAAGGCAAATAGATAAATATGCAGAGAAAGAGAGACGCGAAAAAGCTATCGATAAAAAGACACCCAGTATATGATATTCTCTTATTGTTATCATTATTCCACTTTATGTCTGTCTTTGTATTGTCCCCCTCGTCCTTGCCTTGTGGCAAATAAATGAAATCATCATCATCATCATCATCATCATCATCATCATCATTATTATCATTATTATTATTATTTTTAGGTTTGGTTTCTTTTCCCTGATATCGTATCTTATTACCTCATCCCCCCCTACACATATGCGTTACCTTTCTTTGCATTCTAAGATAGTACTTAGCTGATGATGTTTCACACATGCGCAACTTGAGAAATTGGAGATCTCCTCCTCCTCGTCCTCCTCTTCCTCCACCACCACCACCACCCAACCCGCATTGTTGTTCTTGTTTTTGTTAAACAGTGAAGTAGCTTTCGTGACAGTTATAGGCCGACATCTATTAATAAATCTCTCTTTCCCTCTCTCTCCCTCTCTCTTCTTCTCTCTCCCTCTCACTCGCTCTCCCCTCCTCTCCCTCTCCTTCTCTCTCTTCTCACCGACTCAATATGAATATTATTAAGATATGAGCAGTTTTTAGATAACAATAGAAATATAATAATTACCATTGGCTAATTATAATCATTGGTTAATTAGATGATATGTTGGAGTTTTTTAACGTGTGTGTGTGTGCGTGTGGGTGAGAGAGAGTGAGAGAGAGTGTATAAGTGTAAATTAATTTTCGTTGGTTGATTCGGTTGCAACCACTTCTTCTTCTTCTTCTTCTTCTTCTTCTTCTTCTTCTTCTTCTTCTTCTTCTTCTTCTTCTTCTTCTTCTTCTTCTTCTTCTTCTTCTTCTTCTTCTTCTCTGTCGACTAATTTATATATATGGCTAATTAGATAATATATGGATCTTTTCTGTTTGGCTGCACCTTTGAAATTTTAAAGTTCAGTGAAAATTTCTAAATTTGGTGTATTGATGTAATTTTCCATGGTGAACCTCAGGAGATAATTCACTTTATTCCAGGAAAATTTTTTTTTAAAGTTACAGAGGTTTTACGTTTGATCATTCTCACTTAATCAGAAAACAGAATTTGGAAGCTGTCATTTGCTGTCAACTGCATGTATTTGGCTTAACGCCATATAACCCTTCATAACTTTTGTATGTTTTGGAATTTTCAGAAAATTTTTGCAAATTTGTATTCTACACACAGCAATTCATACGATTATGCAAAACAAAAAGAAAACATTTGGTGTATGATTTAAGGCCTACTTAGCTATTATGTTTAGCACATCTCACGACCACCTCATACCTCATGTGTTTTAAGCATTTAATAAGCGAAAAATGACCACGCGCGTAAGCAGCTTCATCACAGCTTGGCTTGTCACTGTGGAAACAGGTACCTATGTGTCTGTGGCTTTCGACTGGATAAAATTAACCAAAATTTGCAAACTTTTAAAACTATTAACTCTTTATTTATTGTTTTATGGCGAAAATGAATTTCATGTCAATGCTTGTATATAATATATTACAGTCATGTTGAAACAGGTGATATGGGAAAGAGTGTGAGCCCTTCAGAGCTGCGGGCCCTCGGGCAGTGCCCGACTGACCGACGGCTCAGTTAGCCCCTGGTCGCAGGCATAGATAAGAAGTTTGCTTCGCAACTTTGTGGTTTCTGGTTCAGTCCCTTGGGCAGGTAAGCGTCTCCTGCTATGACCCAGGGCTGATCAATTCCTTCTGAAGGAATTTGGAAAGTGGAAACTGTATGGAAAACCGTTGTGTTTATTTGTGCGCGTATATCTTTGACCCCACTCACTACTTAACGTCCCCGTAACTTAGCTGTCCGATAGAATACGTACCAAACTTATAGACATGTATGCGGTCGATTTGTTTGGCTAAACTATTCAAGGCGGTGCTCCAGCATGGCAGTAGTACAATAGCTGGAACAAGTAAAATAATGAAAAGAAAAGAAATAGGAGCTACGGGAGAGTCAAGAAGGAAGTTGACTCCGGTTTAACCGGCACCAAGGAATAGAATATTGCCGATATTTTGGTAAGAAATGTAAAAAAGTTTCTAAATTCTGAAGACGGCTACTTAGGTTCGGTGGTATTGAGGAAGGGTTGAACTATCTTCATCTGGATATGAAAATACTTTACCACAGTTGGCATATATAGGTTGGTTGGCAGCACTGCCTGCCTGAAGGAGGTGTTCTACCATGAAATATCTGCAGTAGATTTGAATTTATGATCTATAAAGCAGGTAGTTCGGTATTTTATCGACAATCTCGCCTCTGCAGGAGACAGAGGAAGGGTATTACAAGGATAAGAAGAGAATCTTCTAGAATAATGGCATCAAGAATTCAACGTCAATGTCAATGGCAAGCTGCAGAAGAAATAAATGGTGAAGCATCTCAGACACGGATTCTCTGAAGAAAATGGGTGGAATATAGTTGTAATAATCTTGGAACATTTTAAGAAAAAGATTTCTTTGTTTGATCGAACCAAAATTCTCTCGTGGTGTAAGAAACTATCATGCAATGGTTTTAGATTACAAATTATTTGTTAAAGGCAAATTGTTTGTACTTGTAATCCGAGTAAAAAAAAAGAAAGTGAAGTTTGGACTATAAAAATGATAGAACTGTCGATTTTGATGAAGAATATTTGTCAGAAAATGGTGGAATGGTGGGGTGGTCGTCTCGGAAGAATCAGGAAATCTGTGTCTACTTATTGAATCAAAGTAAAGAAATATAAGTTATACCGTCACGGGGAAATTGAAGTCTCAATCAATAATATTGAATTATCTTAGGGAATAAATAGATTGTTCCAAAAAGGGATCTATTGATTATTAAGTATCGATTATAGAAATCTAAGGCAAGTTATTATGTTGCAGTTGAAAAGAATCCTCTAAAATTACCATGAATTCTACAGAGGAAAGAAATGGACTTGTGCTAATTATAGCAAATTTATTGCGTCGAGGGATGGTGCGGCTGCTGCTGCTACTCTTAACAACAACAACAACAACGACGACGACGACGATGACGACGTTGATGATGATGACTAGCTTTTGCCTTGTGTTGGTACGAGCAGAGTCCAAATCTCACCCAGAGACCTCAAGAGACAAACAAGTTATAACTTCATCTCGGTATTATGACTGGGATTATTGATAACTGCCATGTTTCGCGGGAAAGAGATTTGTATTTTAATTTTCTAGCTTGGATTCGTAAGAAATATTGTTTCAGAAAATGGGCTTTGCATATGCGTGCTGAGTGTCGTTATTGGTTCTGACCGTAAAAAAGGTGGGAATTACGTCTTTGTGTAGCATTTCTCCAAACTGTCAGAATATTATTTTACTGAACGACTTCTGCCAGAATGCTGAAATTAACAGTACAATGATTCTCTAGGATTTATCAACATAAATGGGGAGATAAGAGATAACCTGACATTATTGTCGAAACCTTGTTTATAAATAGATGTGGTTTGTCCATCAGTTAAGAAAATAATGAATACCCTTTTATATTCTTTAAATTCTGATGTAAGAATAAACGTATTGTTTAAAAAAAAACGTGACGCTATTAGTTATATTTGTTCCTGCAATAAACAGCAGACATCGGAATATAATACTTTATCTGAGTTGGGGGATGAATTTCAGGTCATAGAACACTGAAAATTCTCTATAACAATTATGTAAGACACAAAAGGAGTCGGATGATGACGCCAGTTGTGGCCACAGTGAGTAGAAACATAGGAGATCAATGTGTCCGATAATAGATCAGCACACAGCAATATTACATTAGATTATTTTATGCACAATTCGTGGTAAACTGGAACAGAGATTTTAATATTAGAAAACCTTAAAGCGGCGAGGAGGCAAAATCGTTAGTAAAGCGGGGGAAATGCTTAGCGGTATTTCATCCGTTTTTACGTTCTGAGTTCAAAGTCCTTCGTGGTCGACTTTGCTTATCATCCACCTCGGGATCGATAAAATAAGCACCAGTTGAACAGTGGTGTCGATGTAATCGATTCATCCACTCCCTGAAATTGTTGGCCTAATGCCAAAACTTGAAATCATTATAACAAAACTTTAATTAAGAATGTAAACGCATTCTTTCTGTGCTGTAGATGTGTGAAAAATAGACTGAGAAGACTCCTGATGGAACGTTTCATTGTTTGGTCACTGCTCCTCAGAGATGACGTACTCAGTTTTCTTCCACAATCAATATCATGGATCACTTGCTTGGCATAGCTTAATTTGCATATTTGTGCTTTTAATGGTTCTTCATGAATTTAACAATATCTATTTTATGCATAACGTAGCGTAAATCAAGAACTAAAATAAATTTAAGTGATGCAAAAATACAGTGAGTCACCAATAAACAATGAAACAGTCCATCGGGATACTCTCCCCATATTTCCCGCACATCAATATCATAGAATGTGTTTACCGTTTTATTTAACACACACTAAGCCTTTGTAATGTTTTAATCTATTTCATTACATGCGTGTGTGTGTGTCTCTTTTGTCTCCCATAAATGTTGTCTCCAAAGATTTGGCCATTATTAAAGATTCGGTCGAGAATATTGAGACGCAGTGTCCGAAGGCAATACGGGGGACATTATGAGGGCCGGTGACTTCGTGACTTTGTGATTTTTGGAACCGTTTTCCCTTCCTGACCTACAAATGTTTGCCACAAGGGTTACCAAGATACAACATTAAAATGCAATCCATGCACAATAAATGTATTAGACAAAAAACTGAGTTGATGATGATTATGATGAAGATGATGGTGATGATGATGAGGAGGATGATGATGAGAGAGTGGGGCTGTTGGTGGAATTGCGGCTGCAATTTCGATTCAACACCATCAGCTTCGTGCCAAAACCCCTCCCCCCACCATTAACTGTTCCTTTCGTCGTGGTATAGTTAAGGTATAGAATTATAGTCAAGACATTGTTGGCAAGTTGCTTGTTAAACCTTATCTTGGAGATATCTTACAGTCAGGTAACTCTATCTAATCGCATATCAACATGCATTGCTTGGCTATAAATACGTTCATAAGTAATTCACATAACAGCAGCGTTCGTATAGATACACATGCACGCGCGTGCACTCATACACACACACTCACACACACACACATATATATATATGTATATATATATATGTATATATATATATATATATATATATATATATATATATATATATATATATATATATATATATATATATATATATATATATATATATATATGTTAATTCTCTAAATGATCTGTAGCACGAACGGATCCGGATTTCAGGGTTATTTCCCACATACATACATATATATACATATATATATATACATATATATATATACATACATATATATATATATATATATATATATATATATATATATATATATATATATATACACACACACACACATACATATATATGTATATATATATATGTGTGTGTGTGTGTGTGTGTGTGTGTGTGTGTGTGTGTGTGTGTGTGTGTGTGTATAGAACGGGATTCTTTCAGTTTCTGTCTACCGAATCCATTGATCAGCCCGAGTCTATAGTAGAAGGTACCATGCAGTGAGACTGAACCCGGAACCTTGTGGTTGGGAAGCTAGCTTCTAACCACATATATATATTAATGTTTGTCTTTATGTTCAGTTATAATAAAAAGAATTTTACATTAATCTGATAGGTTACAATATACTTTTGTGGAGTACAAATTCATTATTCTTATACAAGAATGTTGTTGACAGTGACTTCGAAGTTTTCGCCCAGCTAACCCATCGTCAAACTGCAGTGAATTAGAGTTAGTCTTGCCTCTGTCTAATCTCTCTTATGCATATATATATGCGTGTGTGTGTGTATACACACACACACACACACACACACATACATACATACATACATATATATATATATATATATATATATATATATATATATATATATATACATATATATATATATATATATATATATATATATATATATATATATATAGATAGATAGATAGATAGATAGATAGATAGATAGATAATTCATGCATGCGTACATGCATACCATGTATACAAATATGTACGTATACATACATACATACATACATACATATATATATATGTAGGTATACATATATATATACACAGACATATATAAATTCACACGCACACGCACATATACATGTGTACACACACGCACACACACATAGTATGCTAATTTCACATGAATTGAAGCTTCCTTCATCCCCTAAAATAGGGATATTCTTAAAGCTTTCATTACTTTCTTTCTCTTTTCTCTGTGTTATTTTTTGCTTTGCAGTCTTCAGTCTTCACGTAAGCTATAACAGTATATAAAACCCACAGGTGACGTATCCATTACTTCTATTTTTACACTGTTATTACTGTCGTAAGGTAACTGAACTTAAGATCGGAGCTTATCTCCCTTGAGATGCACAAGTCCTTATAACGAGGCAAAAATGAAACTGACTTAAGCTTTCATCCCAGTTGATAAGTATTAACTGCGACTTAACCCCTTCACACATCTTAAACTTTACACCTTCATTCCAAACCATACATTTTTATATCAGCATTCAGTTCCAAGGTTCTGCTTCCGGCATACATATTTAAGATCCATTATTTTCAGCTTTTCCTTTTGCATGCGTGTATGGATACGTATATCGGTGGGCGATCACACGTGCTTTGATGATGTTATGATTTCATATGTCTATGCGTCCACGTTATTATAATTCTATCTGCTTTTAGTTATTGCACTCATTTGGTGCAACAATTATTAAATAAACTAAGGAGTTATCCATCATATGATAGTAAATGTTGAAAATCTAGTGATACCTTTGTAGATAATACCGTTGTAGTTAATGTTGCATTTCTACAATAATTGCAATATTATATTTCTAAAATAATAACATGAATACCAATATTCAAAATCAAAATATTTATTGAAATAGAATAAAATATAATAAATTTCTCATATTTCCATTAGATGTATATTATCAATAACAATACTACTGTTTACCGATCAAATCATTACAAATCTAATATTGCGGATCTAATTACAGAGCTAATATGTATATGCCGGCATTTATACATTTATACATACACACACACGTACACACGTATGTATGTATGTATGTATGTATGTATGTATGTATGTATGTATGAGCGCGTACTACTATACCCCTGCGATTATTTGTGTGCCAGGGTAGCCTCAATAAATTTTACTCTAGCCATCAATTTTCAGCCACCAAAAAATTGACTCTTTTTTCTAGGGTTTGTTTTCTTGTACGTTTTATCGATTGTATCGGTCTCCAATCAGTTAACCAATAATTTGCCGAAGACAGGAAAAAAACAGTTTGTTTATGAAATATTTACTAATGTAAGGATAAATTTTTTGTTTTGTTTTTAAAACGGCTTTCCTTTCTGATGATGTTAACATATTAAAGTATGTTTCCTCGCTCTAGTTATCGTACGATGGAAGGAAAACTACATCTGCTGCACGTGCAATTTCTTCTTGATATAATTGACAATAATAGCTTGTATTTATATCTTTACTAGTTGCTGATTGCTAAAAAGTTTAATGTGGGTACTGAAAAGTTATTGATGATTATAATAGTTAGCGTTGATGACTGCAGCAGATCT
>NC_142945.1:799418-834418 GCF_046866305.1 Octopus bimaculoides
GAACTTTAATCGATTCCTTCACCTGTTTCTGTCCGTCCTCCACACAGAACAACATTATAGAAAACTTAGACATCTTCACAGAAATTCTCAACTATTGTCTGCTGTTGTTGTTGTTATTGTTGTCGTCGTTGTTGTTTGTTTGCTGTTGTTGGTCTTAAATAATGAAGGAACTAGTGTCCTACATATAGTCTTCGTTGTTATTTCTCTTGTAGTTGTGAAGTTTCAAGCCACCAAACCAGTTCTATCGATCACATTCTGTGATCAAAGACGCCCCACCACTGTTATCCCTTCTGTCTCTCAGCCATTGTGTACCTCGGACTACGTTATCTAAAGTGTACCTCCCTCTTCCAGATGGTTAGAAAACTTGACTCTATTTCTAACAGATCATGTAGATCGGAAGTTCTCAACGTGGGCTGTACCTCCCCCAAGGGAGCACTGAGCATGTTGAAGGGGACGGTGAGGAGGACGGTGTGGTAATATAATTAACATACATGTATAGTAATAATGATATTATACATGATGAAACTAGTAACAGTTCAGTTGTATATTTGAGAGTTGAGGAATTGTGTACATTATTTACATTTGACGGATATTTGTCCTCATTTTGTTTGTTGTTAACACAACATTTCGGCTGATGTACTCTCCAGCCTTCATCAGGTGAGCAACGGTTAACGGTTAGCCGACCAGGCAAGAGCAATAAGAGCAACAGGGTGGTTAACAGACATGGAAATAGAAGAGATAAAAATGAAAGTAGAAGACAGAAATAACACTTCACCAACAGATAACGTCCCCAGTGAGAACACAAAAATGAAAGGCAGCAGCGAAGATGGAAGGCAAAGTGTAAATGTAAATGCATTCTGAGCAAATGAAGCAGAAGTAATAGGAAGAGATATATCGCAAGAATACGATGATGACCAACAAGACATAATGAGGACACTGTGCCGATATATTAGAGAAAACCAGGCTTAAGCACTCCCAGTCTGATGGAGTTCTAATTTTCTTTCATTTCTGTGTGATGTATTTTAGCTGTTTCTTTTATTCCTAGATATTTGCATGGACGATTGCGATCTGATTCTCTGACTTCTGTGTGTATATCGAGAGCAGTATTTTCAGTGCTGGTTAATCTGCCTCTTCTCACTGTCATTTTGGCACATTTGTCCAACCCCATGCCCATCCCGGAGTCCTTGCTGAAACTATAGACAATTTTTAGAAAACTTTCTGTTCCATGGTATTTTTAGTAAGCCATTTTTAAGTCATCCATGTTTAAGTGATGGTTTATTGCTTGTCCATAGCATCTGTTAACTATGGTGGTTTCATTTAACAAGTTTGTTAGCAGGATAAGAGCAAGGCAGAAAAGCAGGAATGATAGCAAGTCTCCTTGCAAAGGAGACTTTTACAGGTTGTTGATAGGCAAGTTATTGGCCTATAATTTTGTGGGTGGATGATGTCTTTACTTTTCGGAATTGAGGCGGCTTGTCCTTTCAGCATCAGAATTGGTGTTGATTATCGTTAAACTAAACGCTGCCACTATGTGAGCATGGGTTGTTGTTGTTGTTGTTGTTGTTGTTGTTGTCATTGTTATTATTATTATTATTATTATTATTATTATTATTATTATTATTATTATTATTATTATTATTATTATTATTATTATTATTATTATCGCGTTACCGAAAACTGGCTGTTTGGATTTGCATGTTTCACATTGCAGGTTATATCATCTATAAATTCCTTCCTTTACCTGCAGGTAGGCCACATTAGGGTAACATCAGAGATTTGTTTTGTATTGCTGGTGAAGGTGGTGGTGGTAGTGGTGATAGCAGCGCGGTGGGTTGTGGTGGGTTCTACAAGAATATGAAGAGCACAGTACAAGTGAGAGATGTGAAAAGTCTGTTGAAATATCGTAAGTTATATCAGTCAATGTTGACATAACACTAACACCAGTTTGGTGTCTACTTTCAGTCGTACTTCACACCCCTCCCCCCAGGCAAAAGAAAGAAAAAAAAACGATAGAAAACATTTATTCTATTACGTTATAACAATCAGTTAAACCCAACCCAAGCACTTTCGTTACTGCTGTTGATGACGATGATGATGTTGTTGCTGTTTTTGTTATTTGCACCATTTACTAAATTGGGACGATGTCTCAACAGTAAAAACACACACACAAAACCACATTGTTACAACTTCATGCCGCCGCCGCCGCCGCCGAAGCCACCACCGTCGCTGCCGCCCCACTATCGAATTACTCGCTGTTTCAGCTGAGAATCGCGAATCCTGATAAACGCCTACACCATCTCACCTGTACAGCTTTCTATTTCTGTCTCACAACGTTCATTTTACACACACACGCGCGCGCATACACACATATACACACACGCACATACAGAAAGATCTATACACACATGCATACATGCATACATATATATATATATATATATATATATATATATATATATATATATATATATATGTATATATATATATATATATATATATATATATATATATATATATATGCATACATATATGTATATATATATATATATATATATATATATATATATATATATATATATATATATATATATATATATATATATATATATATATATATACGTAGAAAATAAGCAGAAAATGGAGAAAACTTTTGAACAACAAATAAATTGACCACCATCAGTTAAAAAAGAAAAAGAAAGCCCTTACCCATCAATGGTTAGTGTCTTCTGGCTTAAAATCAGAAACAGGAGGGTTTATCATAGCAGCCCAAGATCAATGCCTACCTACCAGGAACTACCAGGCCAACATATTAAAGAACGGTAGTAGCCCAACATGTCGTGTATGTAAACAACACATTGAAACTATTGATCATGTTGTCTCCATGTGCCTACAGAGTATCTCAACAGGCATGATAGAGCAGCACAATATATTCACGGGATAACTTTCAAAAACCTGGACTTGCCCCATGATAAAAACTGGTGGGAAAACAAACCATCTCCAGTGCTTAAAAATGATCACGTCTCACTCCTCTGGAACTTCACCATTCAAACTGACAGAAAGATAGATGCGAATAGGCCAGGCATTATACTGAAAGACTTCAGACAAAAATCATGCTTCCTCATTGATATTGATATGACTGTCCCAATCGATATAAACTCATAGTTTTCTTATGTTTTCTAAAACATTCTCTAAAACAACACTATGTGCAAGACCAAATATATGGCACCCTAGGCATAACACCAACATGAACTTCTAACTTGTTGTCTCTTGAGGTCTCTGGGTGAGACTTGGAGTCAACTTGTACAAATACTAAGCAAAAGCCAAACAAATAAATAATAATAATAATAATAATAATAATAATAATAATAATAATAATAATAATAATAACATGATGCAGTACTAGGCAGTGGCTCTCATGGCTTCTGATCTGAACTGACTGGAAGTGTTATCATGTACATTGTTTTGTCTTGGTATAAAAGATGGACTACAGCAAATATTCTGCTCAATACCATAGACTTCCTTGTCTGTTGTTTGATCTGAACCAGTCGAGCATGTCCCTTGGTGGCTGACGATGTGTGCATCTCTGATCACGAGCAGAAGTAGCGCTGAGTTGAGAGGAATTCTATTTTTGAATCATTTTGGAATTCATTTTGTCTTGTTTTTTTTTTTTTTTGTCCAGTTAATTTTAGTTAATTTTTGTTTATTTTCATATCATTAAAATGGAATGCCGAGTTAAGTAAAACGAGCATTTTCCATACCTCCTTCTTTGTGCTTTTAATCAAGGTTCTAAGGCCGCAAAAGCTGCTCGCGACATTTGTGCTGTGTATGGAGAGGGTGCCATAGCTGAAAGAACTGCTCATGATTGGTATCCCAAGCTCAAAAATGGACATTTTGACCTCAAAGACGCACCTCGTTCTGGCTGTTTAGTTGAGTTCGACGAAGAGCGATTAAACTAACTTTTACACGAAAATTTCCCGTCAAACGACAAGGGAATTGGCAGAGAAAATGGAATGCTCCCACACTGCTATAGAGAAGCATCTTCACTCGATGGGAAAGGTTCAGAAGTATGGAGCATGGGATCCGTATGCTTTAAGTGACAACTGGGACTACCGGTTTCGCATCTTACGCTTATCAAACTTCCACAAAAATGATTTTCAACAACAAAAAATTGTTGAAATCTAAGACCTTAGAAGTTTGATAAGCGTAAGACGCGAAACCAGTACTCCCAGTTTACCATATAATGTTGTAATACAACTCTTTGTTCCATTATGATCTTAATATTAGCATAAATTTTACTATACAGACCTCCTGTGCATTTTTACATATTTATCTTTCTTAAATATCTACAACAAGATCTAACACCTTTATGTTATATATATATATATATATATATATATATATATATATATATATATATATATATACATATATACACACACACATACATACATGCATATATGTATATGTATATGTATATATATTTATATATCTATATATCCACACATACACACACACACACACACACACACACACACACACACACACACATATATATATATATATATATATATATATACACATATATATATATCAGTTTCATGATGATTGTGTGTTTTTAAAGCAATTTCTAAGTCAGTAATAATTGCAAAGGAGTTTCCGACCTGCTGGGTGGCGGTGTGGAGGTAGTTGAAGCTCCCAAACCAGTTATGGCCACCCACCCAAACACCTACACCTTCTACAGTAACATCTAAATGCTAAACAGTAATAAATAGCGGAATTGCCGAGCATAATTCTCTACAACCAAGTTCTGCTCTCATTGCTGTTTAAGGTAGCTCGGCTGGGCTGCGAGAAATATCGACTCGTGTTAAATATCTCAGCGACCAACATGTTTGCAATGAATTGGTCGCTATGGCATTCAAGATGGTAATGTAGACAGAATCAGTAAATTAATAATAATAATAATAATAATAATAAAATCTGAGATAAAAGACTACTTCAGCAGAATTAAGATGGTAGAAGCGAAGCTGCTAAACAGCTGTAGTTTTGTTGCCTGTGAAGATGACACAGCTACTAGACATGTAGAAGTCTTAAAGATAGCTATTTAGGTGTTATGGGGGCAATTTAGTACGGCGTGGTGGGGATAGGAGAGAGAGAGAGAGGAAGAAAGAGGGAAAGAGAGAGAGAGAGAGAGAGAGAGAGAGGGAGAGAGAGAGGGAGAGAGAGAGAGAGAGTGGGGAGGGGAGACGCGAAAGTAGCAGATTATAAAAACTTAGGTGAAGCTGTTGAGTATATTTGAGGGATTGTTGTGTGTTAGTGGTGATGGTTTTGATGGCGTTGATGGTAATGCTAGTGGTAATGTTGATGATGGGGGTGGTTGTGGCGAGGGGAGGGGGCGGTAATTGTAGTGTTGAAAGGATTAGATGGTAATAGTGGTTGTGGTGGTGATGGTGGTGGGGAAAGTTATGAATGCGATTGTTGTGGCTGTAATGACGGGCGTGTGTTGGTGATGATGATGATGGTGGTGTTGGTGGTGTTGGTGGTGGTGGTGGTGCGTAGTGGCGAAAGAGGTAGCGATAATATATTGGAAGTGGTAACGGTGTTAGCAAGTAATGAAGTGGGTGTTTTTATGGTGGCTCGGACATGTTATGCGGATAGACGATGGCCGCATCCCAAGGGACATCCTCTGCGGCGAACTCGCCCAGGGAACGCGACCAAACAGAAAGACCACACCTCCGTTATAAAGATATCTGCAAAAGAGATTTGAAGGTCCTTAGAGTAGATCTCAACAACTGGGAAACTATAGCTGCAGTGAGAACATCATGGCAGTCAAAAATCAGTGAGGGTCTCCAAGGTTTGGAAATGTCCCTCACAGAACGCACCAAGATAAAAAGACAGATCTGGAAGTGACGCTGTAAACCCAGCGGCGGAGTTTGTGTTCATTCCTTGTGGACGGTCTAACAAGCCATAAACCCGTCGCTGTTCCCGGACACCCTTTTAGAGCGCAAACTCTATGATCTCTCGAGATCGACGGATACCAAGAACAAGATAATGGTAGTATAGGTGCTAGTATTACTGGTGATGTGAGTAGTTTTGATGTTACTAGTATTGATATGGCTATCTTTTCATGATAAGGGATTGCTTTTGTTTTCGGAAAATATATTGTGTCCGGATGCTTATTTGTAGCGAAACGCAAAGTGACAGGACGCAAAGGGAACACAAACGTAGATTATTGATACGGGCACACACATAAATATCGCTCTGTCTTGCTGCACATACATACATGCATACATACATAATGTCCGTTAAGGTCTAATACGTTTGGCTGCATATCCCAGTTGGGGAGTTGTGAGTGAGAGAAGAAATGGGAAGGAGAGAGAGGGGGGGGGTGAAAGAAAGAGAGAAGAGAGCAACGGGTGGAACTGGAAGGAAGAGTCGGGTGGAACAGAAGAGAGATAAAAGACATTCCTAGTTCTTGTGCACTGGAATCTGATAGTTCTAGAAGCAACATATTCAAAAGAAGAGGTTGCGATAGAAACAAGAGAGAGAGGGGGGGAGCGAACTGAAAATAATGGTGATATGCTGGGAGAAGGGAGAGGTGTTATGGAATATATAGAGAGTGGAAAGAGGGAGAGGAGAGGGGGATGATGTATGGAAGTACAGTTTGTGCTGGACGGAAGAAGAAGAAGAAGAAGAAGAGGAAGAAGAAATAGAGGAAGGGGGAGAAGAAGAACACCAACAATAAGAACAAGTTACAGTGACGAAGAATAATAAAAAGCTTTGTTGAAGAGCAGAAGATGAGGTTTGTTTGAAAGGAAGGCGACGTAAGATCTCAACACAGAATTAAGACAGATAACGTCTGAGAATGTGAGAATCCGGTGCATGGCTTTCAAAGTAGTGATTCGATGGAAGCATTGTTGATTATGTCAAAGAAGATAATTTCGTTCCTAAATTAGCAACTTAATTTTTTAAAAATTAACTGTATTTCATGCATGTTTGATGCACTCCCCCCAACCTTCAATAAATGTCTCACCTGAATTCCTGTTTGCGGAGTTGGAACCTCCATAAGATTTAATGTAGTAAAATCTCTTTTTGTTTTTCTCTGAATATGTTTTGCTGAAATTGAGGGAGCATCTAATGCGTCCGTGTTAGATGTGATTTACCTGTAATTCGTTGGGGGAATGACTGGATGTAACATGTGGAGAGTAAGCAACGATGATCAGGGTTCAAGCCATGTTTTAGTTTCATTTCATTTTTCTCCGCAAAGGAAAGTGGGATAAAGCGTGAATGTTACAACACTGATGATTTGTTTCTTCTTTTTTCTTTTCTATAAAATCTTGCGTCTAAGGAAGAACTCAATACGCAGTGAAAGAGCGAAGAGAGACGAACAAGAAGACTGAAATAATCAAGTGGACGATGAGATGATTTAGTCTTGCCCTTCTTCAGCTCAGCTATATATTTTTTCTTACTGAAATGTTTGCTTCTCAACCACACGGTTCCAGGTTCAGTCCCACTGTGTGGCACCTTGGGTGAGTGCCTTCTATTTTAGCCCCGGGTCGACCAAAGCCCTGTGGGTTGATTTGGTAGACAGAAACTGAAAGAAGCTTGTCGTATATATAAATATGTGTGTGTTTATGTCTGCGTTTGTCATCTGTCACTGCTTGGCAACCGGTATTGGTGTACTTAAGACCCTCGTAACTTAGCGGTTAGGCAAAAAGAGACCGATAGAATAAGTGCGAGTATTCAAAAGAGTACCGGGGTCGATTCATTTGACTAAAAATTGATCGAGGCGGTGCCCCAGCATGGCCACAGTCTAATAACCGAAACAAGTAAAAGAAAAAGAAAAACCGGCAGAATTGAGAAAAACATCGCAAATATGCGTGCAGCTATGAGAAGGAATCGTCGAATCGCCATGCGTGAGTTATTAGAGAATGTGCAGAGCAGTTAGGGTTCAGTTCAGTGATCCGTGAAGATTTGGGTATGAGACGCGTGTCTGCTGAGTTTGTACCAAAACTGCTTTCAGCAGACCAGAAAGACAATTGGGTTTCAGTGGCACAAAATCTCTTTGACTGAGCAAGTATAACCAAGCTTTTGGCAAAATTTGATGCAGATTCTCTGCTCATTTTTCTCTGTCATGGTCAATGCGACAATCACACGCTACACACCTTCCTCCCAAGCCCTGCTGTAAACAGCAGAAGTGAGCTAGAACGTTAAAACACAGTGCGTATGCACAGCAAAGTTTCTGGTCAATCTGTACCAAGCGGCGTTACTCTGCGTGCTTTAGGTTCGTTATTATGGCAATAGTCCGGATACTTATTGATCATACCACGAATGTATGTATGCATGTATGTATGTACGCATGTATCTATAAGTGTGTGTGTCTATATATATGTGTGTGTCTATATATATGTGTGTGTATATATATATATATGTGTGTGTGTGTGTGTGTGTATGCATATATATGCATTAATATAACTGCATATATTTATACCTAAATACATATATACATACGTACGTACATACATACATACATACATACATACATACATACACGCATAGACGTTTCTAAATCCATCCACACCCATTCTTAGACACCTTATCAAATTCAATCTTCTGTTGATTCTTTTTTTATTTCACAGAATTCGTTTATGATCGCAGAAAGAAAAGAAAAACCTCCCACTCACCACACCACATATTTGCACAATCTCATCTACCATCACTACCACCACCACCGCCGCCGCCGCCACCGCCGCCGCCGCCACCGCCGCCACCACCGCCGCCACCACCACTATCACCACCACCACCGCCACCACCACCACCACCACCACTACTACCACCTCCAGTACTACTACTACTACCATTATCGGTACTAACAGTATTACAACGACGACGACGACGGACACCACCACAAACCTCACGTGCCATTAAAGACACAAAACGATCGACAAACATTAAGAACAAAACTAAAATAGCGACATTCTGGTTATTGAATCGCGAAAAAAGAGAGAGAGAGAGAGAGAGAGAGAGAGAGAGAGAGAGAGAGAGAGAGAGAGAGAGAGAGAGAGAGAGAGAAGGAAGGGAGGAAGGAAGGAAGGAATGGAAGAGACGAAGAGAGAAAGAGGAAGCTGGAAAGTGAGATTCTGTTCTTTACTAAATACGTAATTCCATCTCTTGGCACTTCTCATGTTTCTCATGACAAATTGTTGCCTGAGAAATCTACCTGCACAAATATGTGTTTATTGGAAGAATATATTGAAAAGTAGCAATGAAATAACAACAATAATAATAATAATAATAATAATAATAATAATAATAATAATAATAATAATAATAATAATAATAATAATAATGATGATTAAAAAAAATAATAATAATGGTTTCAAATTTTGGCTGAAGGCCTGAAATTTTGGTTGAGGAGTGGGGATTGTCGATTACATCGAACTCAGTGCGAAATTGTTACTTATTTTATCGATCCCGAAAGAATGTTACCTTGCTTGTTTAGTCCCGAATAGGTTCTGAAGTCAAACAAGATTTGTTTAAAATAATCTTTCTATCCTTGATATTCATATCATTGAAAGTTCACTAAATCTGACATTCATACGTTTAATTCCATAAATTTTCATCTACAGACATTATCATTAGGTGTCATATAGATACTAGAGTTGAATATTTAATCTTAAGTAAATCTTATATAACATTTAAGGATCTCAAAAAAGATCTTCCTCATCTGCGGAGACCATGTGGCGTGTGGTCGACCATGTGGCGTGTGGTCGACCAATACAATCCGTCCACTCAGCCGGATCCTCAGTGACGAGAACATGGTACGTAGGGTTTAACTCAGAAAAGCCAGCAACCTGACCAAACAGTCTGAGCCGGCGCTCCTGAATCATACAAGTAAAAGGAGGCGTCCCAGTTTCTGAGAAGAGCCGTCAGTTCGATACCAAATCCGACCAATGGTAGCCCATAATTCTGCAAAGTGTCATGGTACCAAAGTTGTTAAGGGGATTCCTAAGTCCCCCCCCCCGGACAGTGCCCAAGTCTCACAACGATAGGAGCAGGACAGGGAGGATCAGAGACCTAAAGACCCGAAACTTTGTATCGGTAGCACCAAACATCAGTCTACATCCAAACAGGCCATGCTGGGTTTGAACGCGAAGAGTCGGAAGAAATTCCGCCGTCGGGCATTTACATCTGATGCTCGAACGATTCCACTAATTAGCAGTCAGATGTGTGTGTGTGTGTGTGTTTGTATGTTTGTATGTATGAATATACATGTGTGTGTGTGTGTGTATATATATATATATATATATATATATATATATATATATATATATACATACACACATATATCCTGTATATACATAAGTTTGTATGTATACGCACACACACATACAAGCATATATGCATACGGCTGTGTACTTTCGTACGCGCACATGTTTGTGTATAAAGATAGAAGAGCCATACCCCTCGATGTGTGCTTATGAGAGTATGTGATGCTACCCACACCCACACCCACACTAATTTCTCTCCCCCGTCACACCCTCACACCTCCTTTGCCATTCCTGTCCAACCATACATATATTACCTTCGCTAACTACTTTATGCAGTTTATTCTAATCTTTTGACATTCAAAACTCTTCTCCCCCCCACCCACTTTCTCTCTCTCTCTCACACACACACACACACATACACACTCATAGAGGCAACCACGTCTTCCATTATCTTCTTCCCTAAACTGATCCTCTGTTTATAAAGTCTCTCAAATTTCCTACGTATCAATCTCTTCCTCTGTTCCTCTCTCTTCCCTTTCTCTCTCTCTTCCCTTTCTCTCTCTCTTCCCTTTCTCTCTCTCTCTCTCTCTATCTCTCTCTCTCTCTCTCTCTCTCTCTTCTTTTTCTCTCTCAACTATAATAGTTCAATGATGCAAAATTTAACATTCACAGTGATCGAATATGTAAGATTTCTTTATGAAGAGGATCCATCCATCCATCCATCCATCTAACAAGCGAAGCGCGGATACTAAAGAACATAGCCATGTATCAAGTGTATGTGTGTGTGTGTTTGTGTGTGTGTGTGTGTGTGTGTGTGTAGTGTGTGTGTGTGTAGTGTGTGTGTGTGTGTATGTGTGCGTTGTACAGTGCACCATCTGTCTAATTCCGTTGGGTTTCAGAGTAATTTGAGCTTTGTCTAATGTCGTGAGGAATGATCAGTAGTAGCAGCAGTGTTACCACCACCACCACCACCACCACCATCTTCTTCCTCTTCCTTCTCACATTCATCATCATCTTCGCTCCATCCCATATGTTTCGCGACATATCGACTATCATCTCTGCCACTACACCACCACCACCACCACCACCACCACCAAACAATCCCTATTATCCAACAGTTCTTTTTCTACAAGTTTATACCATTCTCAGGACGGATATATATATATATATATATATATATATGCATGTATACATACATCTCTTCAAATATTCTGCTTGTGCGGAAACGGGCATAAAGCTATCCATGCTAAATATACGATATAAGTAAATGATATATTTTATGTTCTATATCGTATCAGGAATATTTTAATACGTTCTTGTTGTATGCAGCTAATATTAGTTGCCTCATTAATCTAATTACTCTTTAATTAAGATGAAATAAACTTCCATTCTCTTGAGGCTCATTACATAATTACCTGATGAACAACGAAAATATATGGATAACCGTCAGTTGCAACGATGACTATCCAGTTATTCAATAAACTGAGCTGTTTGCTCACTGAAATAATGTGAAAGTGACTGAGTACTCCACAGACATTTGTTACATTTACAGAATTATGAAGGCAATGTTTCTGACGAGGCTGGACTTTTGAAATCCAGGAATAATCAAGCCGATAAGCATCCGTACAGTTTCCTTCTTCTCTGTTACGCTGACAGTCTTAGGTCTGTGGTAAAAGACACATACCCAAAGTGTCACCAGGTGAATTCGAACCAGAGACCGTGTGAATGCAAAACTCACTCCATATGCAGTTATCCGAAAATGTCATCACGGTTATATCTACCGATGAAACATGATGTTGTAGCTAGGATCCTGTATAATGAAATCCGTCGGAAGGATAACCCCAAGGACAAAGAAATAAGAACCCACAGTATGGTGGAAGCCATAGCCACTCATAATAAAAAGGATTAGTGGTGGAATGTCCCAATGAAAACCTCAATAAAATGCAAACATAATAATAGACCTGACATAGTAATTTGGGATCGTGAAGAGAAACTATGTGCAGTTGTGGAAATTAGCTGCCCAACAGATGTTAACATAAAGCTGAAGATCAGTGAAAAAGAGAACACACCTATGCCAAACTATTGAGAAATCTGCAGTTACTATATCCAATTTACAAGTTCCGGTTTATACTTGTAATTATTGGGGCCATGGGATATGTAGCACACTGCCTAAATACCATTCTTGAGAAATTATGCCTCTCAAAACCAGAAAGGAGAAAGCTAATTCAAAGATTACAGATCCAATCCATCACTGGAACTGTAAAGATCTGTAAAACTTTCCAGAAGTTTATCATTTAAATATGAGCATAACTATATATGGAAGTATATGCATGAATATAGATACATAAAGCAAAACATCCATACATACATACATACATACATACATACAAAAACACCGTGTTGATGTTGTTGGACTTCCAATGAAGGAGCATATGTAAAAAGCATGGGGCTTTAGTTCACATGTAATCTAAACGATTAGGTACGCTAGGTAGGTGCTGTAACGGATTACTAGGGCTCCGAGGTTGTTAGTTATGGAGCCATTGCAGATTTCCGATGTAGCAGATATATAATTGTTAAAGCAAGGTAAACATTGCAAGTCATATACATTATTATTATTGGAAGAAGTTCAAAGTCTTACAGCTGTTTCTGGGATATCCCAAAGTATGGGATATTCCGTCATCAGAGACAAATAGGGAAAATGAGGTGGGTATGTATATGTATAATATATACGTGTATATATATATATATATATATATATATATATATATATATACATATAAACATATATGTGTGTGTATATATATATATATATATATATACACATACACACACACACATATCTGTTATAAAATTGATTCTTACTCGGTTGCTATATATTATTTATTCAGCGAAAGAGAGAGAGAGAGAGAGAGAGAGAGAGAGAGAGAGAGAGAGAGAGAGAGAGAGAGAGAGAGAGAGAAATGTACAGAGAGAGGCAGAGAGAGGAAGAGGGAAGTAGAGAGAGAGAGAATGGGAGAGATAGGAGGAGAGAGGGAGAGAAAGAGTAAACGTCTCTCTTTTTCTGCTGCAGTCATACAACCTTAGCTTCTTTTTTTATATTCATGTAAGTATGAATATTCGGTAACTTTAGAACGATCAAAAGCTGACTGTGGCTGAGAATTAGCAGCAGCAGCAACAACAACAACAACAATAACAGCAGTAACAAGAACGAGAACAAGAAGCATCACTAAGAGCTGCAAAATTAACATCTGAGATTTAGGTTTTGTAACATTCCTAAGAAAAATACCATGGCAACCAGCCAAAGTATCAAGAACAAATACATACATATGCATATATATGCATATATATATATATATATATATATATATATATATATATATATATATATATATATATATATATACATATGTATGTATATATATATGTGTATATATATATTTATGTATATATATATATATACACACATACATACACACACACACACACACACACACACACACACACACACACATATATATATATATATATATATCGACACAGATACACAAAAATACGTACATACATTCATCCATATTTTCCCTTGATGTGTACGCACACAAACACACGGCGAAATCAAGCTGAAGACTTATAGACCTGGACTGGATTGAGAAGAGAAATTGGAAAGTACTTGTAATCATGCAAAGACAGCAGATAGCATGTAAACAAATATATAATTAAAACAACAACAACAGCAGCAGCAGCAGCAGCAGCAAGAAGAAGAAGAAGAAGAAGAAGAAGAAGAAGAAGAAGAAGAAGAAGAATTCTAAATTTTGGCAGAAAGCCAGCAATTTTAGGCGAGGCGATTCGTCGATTATATCGATCAATGTACTTGACTGGGATTTCGCTTTATCGACAACGGAAAGATGAAAGACAAATTTGACCTAGGTGTGATTTGAACTCAGAACGTAAAGAGGCAGAACGAATACCGAAAGGGATTTTCTCGATGCGCTAAGGATTCTAACAATATACCACTTTTGCTGCTGCTGCTGCTGCTGCTACTACTACTACTACTACTACTACTACTACTACTACTACTACTAATAATAATAATAATAATAATAATAATAATTCTTTCTGTTATAGGCACAAGGCCTGAAATTTGGTAGAGGGGGATAGTCGATTACATTGATCCCAGTGTTTCACTGGTTCTTAATTTGTCGACCCCCGAAAGGATGCAAGGCAAAGTCAACCTCGGCGGAATAATAATAATAATAATAATAATAATAATAATAATAATAATAATAATAATAACTTGGGAAAATGAATACAGTAAGCTAGCACGAAAAGAGTATAAATGCAGGCAAGACTGTCTTTAAGAGAATACACTAGAATGGAAGCCAAGTTTGTGCATATGAAATGTTAGAAAAGTGGTATAAACACGAAGCTGAAGCTACCAAAGTGAATGATAAGTACAGAATTTTGTGAGATCTTTCAAACAGACTGATCATACCACTGAAGCAAAGAGGCCAGGCAAGTGCATAAACTTTGCACTACGATACGATAGTAGTGCAAAGACTATGATAGAAAAGTGGATACGAAGTTAATAGCAAAAACTGAGAAGAATGAGAACCTAATCAGCGAATTGAAAAGATTGTGGAAGACAAAGATGACAATTATTTCTTGGCTCCCAAATTGCCTGGCAAGCGGTTGAAGAATACCGGAACTGAGACACACATTGTTGAACTATCCAAAAAGGACCATCCTGCATTTTGCAAGAATCCGAAGAAGAGGTTTTGAGATTTGAAGAGACTCGTTACCAAATATCAGGATAACATCCTTGCTAATTAAATTTACTAATAATAACTTTCCTATAACAACATCAATAATAATAAAAACAACAATAATAATAACAACAACAAGAACATCGATAATAATAATAATAATAATAATAATAATAATAATAATAATAATAATAATAATAATAATAATAATAATAATAATAATAATAATAATAATGATAATGGTTTCTAATTAAGGCACAAGAACAGCAATTTCGAGGGTAGGATTTGACTCTATAACGAAATAATCTTATTGCTTAGTTATGTTCAACAATTTCTCTGATGAGAACATCTTGAGGAATTGGACGTTCTACCTTTCTCTAATACATCACGTCGTCTCTTCTGTACCATTCTTGGTGCTTCTATTCTGGTCTTTCAAGTATAAGAGACCACGTAACAAATAAATAAAGATGACACATTATGTAAGAGTCGTCATTTAATTTTCGCTTATCAACTAATTTCATCAGGCGAATCTCTTTCATTTACATGCCTGAACATAATTAGCCACCTAACAACTTAATCGCAATTAAGGTTATTCAATGTGGGATTACACTATAGACGCCTCCTCCTCCCACCGCTGCTGTCGCCGCCACCGCCGCCGCCACCACCACCTTTACTTTATTACACCTTAACATTCTTCTTGTGATGCTAGTAATGGAATATCACGTTTCAGAGTCTTGTTTACCGTTTTCTTATTTGCTTTTTGTTGTTGTTGTAAGTTTTACAAGAGATTTTCAGAAATATGGATTCAGAAACATTCCGATCGACCACAAAACTACAAAACGAAAACTTTTCCCCCTGGAAATCCAGTTATTTCTACCAATTTTATTATGTTGACATTTTTTTTTCTCGTCGTGTTTAATCAATCAACTAGAACACACACACACACACACACACACACACACACACACACACACACACACACACACAGCAGCAATGATGTTATTGGTTGTTTTATACGGATTCAGAACTTTGCGTGTTTCACATCTCTCAGACATTTCTCATGGAAGATTGCAGTAACGTTGTCAGCAGAAAGAGACTTGGAGAAAGATGTCTTCCTCAATCCACAGATATCGTAATATGGCAGCCAAATTTATCCCCAAGCAACAATTTCTTTATACCGAAGTAAGCTTCATGTCTGCTGCAGTTATGTAGGCTTCTAGAAGAGAAAACATCCAAATTCTATCTGACACGTGTTGAAGTTCTCTAACATAAGTTAGAGATCACGTTGTGTAAATATCTGATATTGCCGGTTAACGATCGTTAGAACACTCACAAACACAATATCTAAGTACGTATATCAATGTGCGTAACACAACATACATGCACGCATTCATTCTTACATGTGTGTGTGTGTGTGTGTGTGTGTGTGTGCATAAAGAGAGAGGAAGGAAGGAAGGAAGGAGTGTTGATATTGTTGCTGTTATAATTAGTTTTGCGAAATAGAGATGAAATGCTTATGGCGTGACACATTTCAGTTGTTGGCGTTTCGTTAAACTCAAGGGTACTCAACCAGGGTCCATATCAGATTTTTCCATTAAATTTCACCTACAAAAGAAAATAATATTTTAACAATTCTTATACATTTCCTAAAAGTATTTAATCAATAAAAGTATATGATTTTTTAAATATCGAATGACCAGAAGAGTTAATCCCATTAAAATAGAAATGAACAGAGTCCATGGGTAAAAAATTGTTGAGAAAAACTGGTGCAGGATTGTGTAGGATTGCGTGGTGTGTAGAACTGCGTGTTAGCAGCAACATTTAGGCCAGTTTGTTGGCTTTTTGGGCTATTTTTTATTTTGATATGTCAAAGGCTTTTGATATTGTAAACGGAATTTTTGTTGCACGTTTCCAGAAAGTGTTTTTTCATCTAAATTTGTGTGTTTCTTGTGACAGACAGAGAGACAGATAGAGACAGTGACAAACAGACAGAGATAGAGACAGAGACAGAGAGGAAGAGACAGAGGGAGAGAGAGAGAAAGAGAGAGAGAGATAGGGGGAGAAAGAGAGAGAGAGAGAGAGAGAGAGAGAGAGGAGGGGAGGGAGAGAAAGAGAGAGAGATTGTGTTTTCCAAACACATTTGAGCGTCTATGCAAAGTTCTCGACTAGCGAACACTTTGGTTTCGCTTGTATGGATGCAAGGCATGGACCTCACACGCGTTCCTCTGGAGGATTAGCATCCAATATCTCCATATTGTGTTTTCAGTCACTTGGTGATGAGATGCGATAACACTTCAAACAAACACCAACAACATTGATTGCACTCTGTACGTCACTGAACATCTGAGAGAACTCAGGCAGAAATGACCGGCAGAATCGTCGACGATCAACGACAACAGGTCAACGCTGGATTGGGAAAGCAAAGAAATTCGAAGCAAATTGAAGACCATTTTGAAGAGGAGCAACAACGAACCGTCAAAGAAAGAGAATATCGTTCTATGTCGGAAGGAGATGAAAGGCATAGAGAAGTAATCCTGTCAAGAGTACAAGTAGGGGCCAGAAAAGGAGTAATTAAGAGTAGTAACTGACGAGTCTCTGCAGCCAAATAGTAACATTTTTGGTTTGGACCAGAGATGGACCTCAAAGATTGAGATGTAAAGTCACATTGGAAGGAGGGGACGGCCTTCTTTGGATCTGATGGATAGGCTTATGAAAGGACGCGCACTATATAATAGTGTGTGTGTGTGTGTGTGTGTGTGTATGTATGCACGCATGCATATATGTATGTACGTATGCATGTATGTATGTATTATGCATGTATGTATGTATGAAGATATTTATGTATATAGTGCAAGTATATACAGTACATCGTAGTGTGTTTAATAGTCGTTTATATGATATGTAGTATTGTATTGTGCATAGTAGAACATAAGGTGTGGTGATGTGTTGTGGTTCAAGCGGCAGTACTAGTGGTAAGGATGTTTGTACGATTACGTTAGCGCGTTATGTTACAATGGTATGTCACAGGGCAATGTACGGTGTTAAGTTACATTGGAAGGTGGCAGTGGTAGTTTATAGTGGGGTGTCACAGTGGTATTATACAGTGTATTTTACAGTACTGTGTTACAATGCTATATTATATGGTATGTAACAATAGTGTGTTACAGTGATGTGTTACACCGGTAGGTTATTGTGGTCCAAAACTAACATCAAAGACCCACTCTTTTCCGAAAGTGCGAACAAAAATATAAAAATAAAAACTTTTTCGAATACAAGCACTCACACATGCACACGCGCGCGTACACACATCCACATATACATGTATATGTACAAATACGTATATATATATATATATATATATATATATATATATACACACACATGTATCTATCTATTTATCTCCCCTCTCCCTCTCTCTCTCTCTCTCTCTCTCTATATATATATATATATATATATATATATCTATATATATACATATATATACATACATTCATGTATGTATATATATATGTGTCTATATATATATATATATATATATATATATATATAATACAAAGAATATATATACATGTATACACACATATATGTACATACTTACATCTACATGTGTATATACATGCATATCAGGGTACAGGACGTTAGAACAATAAACTACAGACAACGGAACGAACACATAGGAAAACGGAAAGCCCCTTGGAATATCCCTTCATCAGCTGTCTCTATTCTATCTAGACGTTTCGAAGACCAGATATATATATATATATATATATATATACATATATATATACATTTATGTATGTATATCTAATCATATATACCTATGTGCGTATATATATATGTATGTATATGTATATATATATATGTATGTATGTATGTATGTATGTATGTATGTATGTATGTATGTATGCATGTGACTTTGTACATGTGATTGAGAATGCTTTTGAGTGTGTTTATGTCTACAACAATGTGTTAGTGTGTATGTGCTTGTTTGGGTATGTGTGAGCAGATATTATGCATGGATAAGTGTGTACGTGTGTTTGTGTGAGTGTTCATGTGTCTATGCATGAGCGCGCGCGCATGTGTGTGTGTGTATGTGTGTGTGTGAAATGTAAGCAACAGCCTGTGTAATGATAATATCACTTTGTATGGGCAACTAGTTGAGAGAAGAAGTCGTCTGCTTCACATCTTTGCACCTTCAGACGTAGAAGAGCGTACACCAGCTCCTAATATGTTCATCACCTTTAGCTTCTCTCTCAACAGAATGAAGTGGATACGCACACACACACACACACACACACACACACATACATACATACAGAGGAGCGCATACATACATACTCGCGCGTGATCACACGCAGACAGAAACACTCACATACACACACGCACACATATGCATGTACGTGTGTGTAAACAGATATATAGATATGCAATATAATGTTATGCTGTAGAATATAAGAGAAATAACCAGACTTTCCCCATGGATAAAGTTAACGTAAATTAAACAGTTTTATGAATGGGATTTTAGTAAAGAAGGAGAGAGAGAGAGAGAGAGAGAGAGAGAGAGAGAGAGAGAGAGAGAGAGAGAGAGAGAGAGAGAGAGAGAGAGAGAGAGAGAGAGAGAGAGAGCGAGAGGTGGAGAGCCGAAGTGTTAAAAAGAAAGAAATAGAGGAACAGGGAAAAAGAGGTGGATTCCTGAAATTAAAACACATATTAAAAGAAAGGAAGAAAGAAAAAATATTTAGGAAATGGAAAAGAAAACAAAGATTTGCTGATTATTAATTAATGATAAAACAGAAAATGATGTCTGTCTATCTAGTTATATATCTATCTATATGCATAAAGTATCTGTGTGTGTGTGTGTGTGTGCGTGTGTGTGTGTGTGCGTGTGTGTGTGTGTGTGTGAATTTATATATATATATATATATATATATATATATATATATGTATATATATATATATATATATATATATATATATATATATATATATGTATGTATGTATGTATGTATGTATGTATGTATGTATGAGTGTGTGTGTGTATATATATGCATATATGTATGTATATATATATATATATACATATATATATATATATATATACATATATATATATATATACATATATATATACATATATATATATATATACATATATATATATATATACATATATATATATATATACATATATATATATATATATATATATATATATATATATATATATATATATATATATATATATATATATACATGTATATATATATACATATATATATATATATATACATATATATATATATTCTTTTATTCTTCTACTTGTTTCAGTCATTAGACTACGGCCATTTCAAATATGCTCTTCCCAACTACGCACGCACACACACACACACACACACACATGGCCTAGTGGTTAGGGTCTTGCATTCATGATCATGAGATCGTGGTTTCAATTCCCAGTCCTAGCATTGTGTTGTGTTCTTTCAGCAAAACATGTCACCTCACATTGCTCTGCCCTCATTCCGACACCTGACGGTGGCACACTCGTCGATTGGATGCAGCAAGTGAGCTAATGTAGAGCACAGACACTGTGATCCTTAAGTTCAAATCAAATCTCTGTGTGACCCCAGTCGTTCAGCAACAAGAAGTTCTTGATCAGTTGATGAACCCTCATCCGTTTCAGACGGGACGGATGTCCGCAATACACATATGCATATATACCCACATACGCTCGCTCTCTCTCTCTCTCTCTCTCTTTCTTTCTTCTTCCTTTTCTCTCTTTCTCTCACCTTTTCTTTCCTCCTCTCCCCTTCCCCTCTCTCTTTCCCTACTATTACATCCAGCATTTCTATTGTTAAAATAAGTTTGCATAAGTTATTCCATACCTAAGTAGATCCCGTCGTTTTTTACCGGTACTGCAGTTGTAAACTTAATATAAACAATCATATCACGGAAAATAATTTTAACCAATTAAAAACATTCAAAATCAGTCAACTTTCTTTTTGTTTTATTTCTAATGAGTCCATTACAAAGTTTTTCATGGTCTCATCGCACTTCTATGTGATAATTCAACTGTACCTAACAAGATTCTACAGTAGAAATATGTAGTGGAACTGCAAGGGTGCACTTTGTGTATATGTGCGATGGAACCTTTCTAGAGTTCCTAATAGACTGTACTGGAACGAAAAGATGAGATAATTATCTGTAGATTGCTAATTAGATAAAATGAATTTTCTGCAATGGAAATAGGTTTGCTGCAATACACTGACTCGGATTATTGCACAATAATACAGGCACAACTCTGAAACACACACACACACACACACACACACACACACACACACACACACACACACACAACACACGCACATGCAAGCACGTATAAGGTGTGTGTGTGTGTATGTGTGTCTATGAAATATCATAAACGATACATTCACACATACGCACACACACATTCACAAACATGTATATGTGTGTGTATATATATCTTTATATATATATGCATATATGTGCACATATATATATATACCTATATATATATATATATATATATATATATATATATATATATATATATATATATATACATATATATATACCTATATATAAATATATATATATATATATATATATATATATACGCACATGTGTATGTGTATGAATGTGTGTGTGTATATACTTGTAACATGCAATTATACACAACCATAGAAACAACGACGAATTAATTGTTCGAATTCTCATGTTCTTGTATAAAACAGGTCTACATGTCTGCGTGTGTGTGTATATGTGTATATGTGTATATATATATATGTGTGAATATGCATGTGCATGAGAGATGTAGTAAAATGAGCGTGTATATGTATCCAAGATTTAAGGAAACACACAAATACACAGATATATACATTATATATATATATATATATATATATATATGTGTGTATGTATAAATATATATACATACATAAATATGTACATGTGTGTATATATAAATATATATATATATACATATATATTCATATATATATATGCATGTACGTACATATGTATACATGTATGTACATATATGTTTGTATATACATGTGTATATATATACGTATATATATATATAATTTGTAAGTAGGTATGTATAAATACATACACAAATATAAATTTATATACACACATGTGTAAATGTGTGCGCGCGTGCGCCTGTTTATAGACATTTACGTATACACTCATGTGTAGAATGTATAGCTGTGTAATTGGGTATACCTGTACTTATTTGTAATACTTATTTGTACGTATGAATGTACATGCATGCATGTATGCCTATATGTACGTATGTATGCATGTGTGTGTATGTGCGTGTATATATACATATATATATAAATATATACATATATGTATAAGTATATACATATATATAAGTATAAAACATATATATATATATATATATATATATACAAGTAGATCTAGATAGATACATATAGATAGGTATACATAATTTTTCGTGTAGGGAACACAAAAACATGTCACTTTATAAGTATTTACTTTTATTTATTCATAAATGCTTGAATACATTAAAATCAATATACACAACTCTGTGTGTGTGTGTGTGTGTGTGTGTGTGTGTGTGTGTGTGTGTGTGTGTGTGTGTGTGTGTGTGTGTGTGTGTGTGTGTGCGCGTGTGAGAGAAAGAGAGAAAGTATATATGTGTTTGTGTGTGTGTGTGTGTGTGTGTGTGTGCGTGCGTGTTCGCTTTTCTCTACCCGAGGAAGGTAAAAAAAAATAATTGCTGCGAAGTATCTTCATCATCTAGAATTTTATTTTTACCTCTAATTATAGATATAGAATATCAGATTGCATGTTGCGCACCAAGTAGCTGGTCAAATCGTCACATCCGGTAAGACGCGTTCAACCTTATTAGAACAATTAATTAGGGGGTGTACAGGAGTCCCCATCTTCATCTTCTAACTACTAGTTTCCAACTTTATCCAGTATTTACTCATATTAAAACTTTGTATTCAACTCTTGGAGAAAGTTGAACATTTTGAAGCTGTCAATATATATTTCTATATTTATATTTGTTTTAAGTTTATTTCTCTTCAATTTCAGTTAATTAGTTTTGAAAAATCTCGAATTTTTACAAAACTTCAGATTACTATAAAAAGCCTTACCCCCCTGAGGTGAAATATCAACTGCTCCCAATAAAATAAGACTACCTAGGTAATAGCAAAAACGGTATATCTAGCATTCCCACTTTAGCGAGGTACAGACTTACCACGACTGGCAGCACTTAGTAAGCATAAACAAAATGGTAAGTTATCTTTTCGTTGGCAGTAAATCTTCTCCAATGTAAACTTTTTGTAAATAGTAGCAGACATTCCTTTGTATGTGCTTTGTAAATTCCAATTTATAAATACCAAACCAATTTCATTTGAATTTTACCTAAAAACAAAACTAACATTTGCTAGTTTTATATATATATACATATATATACATATATATATATATATATATATATATATATATATATATATATATACACTGACACACACACACACACACACACATAGTACAATTAAAACTTAGCGATGTTTCCGAAAAAAAATAGTTATATTTTAGAAAGTTTTAAAAGAAAGAAGAAATGCTTTTATTCTTCATTTCATTCTAACTTCTTTTTTTGTTTATTTTAGTCTCAGCTCACAAAGGACGAAATTGAAGGTACGTGGCACATATATTTGTATAGGTTATATATATACGTATATACATTTATAAATTTAGATAATGATAATTAGCATAATTAATGTACGTCTATATTAACATAAAATATTTAAAAAATGGAAAAAAATATTTAACCAGTTCACTTTGACATTGAAAGTAATGACGTAATAAAAAATTTAATTAGAGAGAGAGAGAGAGAGAGAGAGAGAGAAAGAGAGAGAGAGAGAGAGAGAGAGAGAGAGAGAGAGAGAGAGAGAGAGAGAGAGAGAGAGAGAGAGGGTGAGGTGAAAGTGTAAGAGGACCGTTTACATTCCTTGGAATTACCTGACAGAGAAAAAGAAAGAGAAAATATAATCTACTGAGTAAACAGCTGATCCCTATATCTCTCTCCGTCTCTCTCTCTCTCTCTCTCTTTCTCTTTCTCTCTCTCTTTCTCTCTCTCTCTTACTCCCTTTTCACATCCCCTTTACATAACTCTGCTCCTTACCTCTGGCTACCCTTTCCTGAGGCCTCTCAAACTACTCCCAATGATGTACTCTCTCCTGTACTCTTTTTAGTAATTCTATCCTCTAATTGCATTTAAAGTAAAATAAATCTGCCATAAATTCATATGACGTTGGTTAGATTCGAACCGTAATCACCAATCGAAAATAGGATTTAAAAGAAAAGAATTATCTTTAAGAAAGAAAAAAAAAAGCATTTAAATATCAATGGAGAAAAATTGATGTTAAAGACAAATAGATTTAGATTTACAGTGAGAAGATTATGTGACGTTCATGCATTTCTTAGTAGACTCGAAACTAGATCCCGGTTATCATTTTGCTTAATTTCATTGTATTGGAAGGGCATTAGTATAGCTGGTATTGATAATAATAACGACAACAGTAATAATTATAATGATTTTAATGCTTCGTATAAAGTACAACGTCTAAATTACATACAGATGAAAGAGAGAAAAAGAAGTTGTGGCGTTTATCACTTTTATGGTAGCCTTTATTACACGTTAAGTGAACAAATTTGGTTTCATTAGTTTCTCTCATCCAGGAATCGAAACCGAGTCACACATTTGACTATTGGAGAACTTACCGCTTCCTTTACCTATTCAAACAACTTGAATCGTTATTCCAGCCAAAGGAGGAAGTCTGTTAGAAAGAACAGCTAAATCCTCTCAAATTACGCCTTATAATTATTAAAACCATGAAGGACACCTTCAACAGTGAGGTCCGAGATATACAAAAGACTGGATGATTACGGTTGGAAGGTCTGTCATCGTCAGCATGTTCGATTAGGCTTGACATGGGACTAACAACGAATACCATAATATCTTGGAGTATTGGTTCTGTAAAATATTCCGACGCCCTCTGTAAAGAAGAAACGTTCAAGGACGAATATAAACCTGAGACCAATATTACTTTACCAAAGTTATTTAGGAACTAAAAACCACGATTCTTACATATTTTATTGCAACTTTATTATCAATTAGCTGTAAGAATCTTTGAAATGTTATTATTATCAATATTCTTTCGATTCAAGGAATATATGTTAAAATAAGCTGTCAAAAAAAAAAAAAAGATACGTGTGTGTGTGTGTGTGTGTGTGTGTGTGTGTGCAAATTGATACTGTAAGAGTTTCAAAGGAGCTAACTTTGCTCCAAGGCACACATATATGCTCACCCACCACACACACACATACATACACACGCACTATACAAAGGAGGCGGAGCTACCAAAGAAATCGTCAGACCACCTTGCGGTATCTGAGTTCATATCCCATCGCTGTTGAATTCCTCTTTTATAACTTGTGGGTCGATAGAATCCCTACCAGACTCATACTAAAAATCATTTAGAATAAGTACCTTATTTAGTTTGTGGTTTGGTGCCAATGGAATCAATGTATATACCTATTCTACATAATGGCTAAATTCTACTCAATTCTGCCAAATTGGTTCCAGAAATTAAATTTCAACAATTTCCTTCTGCCTCATCAACGCCATATTTTCTGATTATTTTTCCGGCATCTGTTTGCCAAATTATTTTCAACACACCTCTCAGGATGAACACATCAATTAAATTGCAAAAAATTAAATATAATAATAATAATAATAATAATAATAATAATAATAATAATAATAATAATAATAATAATAATAAAAATAATAACAACAACAATAACGATAACGATAATAATTTCTAATGTACAAAGAAACAAAATGGAGAGAAAGGAATTATCAATTAAACAGACGTCAGAAATTGATGCGCATCTATCTATCTATCTATCTATCTATCTATCTATCTATAAACATATTTTTATTACTATTCCATCTGACGATTGCTTCTCTGGCAAGAAAGTTGAAGTAATGGAAAAGTAGTCAACTTTAACAAAAATGAAATTAATAATAATGTGTTACGGCACACCCCCGGATTTTGATAGATAGATAGATAGATAGATTGGGTGGGTGTTGTGTGGAATGAGATATTAAGAATCAGTGAGTAGTAATAGAAAAGATTCTAGAAATTTCTCCCCACCCTCTCCACCGCAGCAGTTCTCCTCTCATCCTCTTTCCCCAAAACACACAACATCTGCTAGTTTTTGATTACCTGCAGATATATTAGAGGCTGGAAAAACGATGCGTAAATTTCCTTCCATCTTGCTTACCCACCACCACCACCACCACCACCTTCATATCTCATTTCTTACCATTTTCGGGGATCAAAAACACCTTTTTTTTTTTACTTACTATCAACTCTTAGAAAATGATGTTGTTGTTCATGTTACTTAAGCTATTTCTTCTAGTTTTCGTCTTCTTCTTTTCCCTGTCTTCTTTTGATGTCTTTCTTTTTCTCCTCCTCCTCCTCCTCCTCTGCCCTCCTCCTTTCTGGCACTGATTCTTTCAGACTTTATATGAGGGATCTGTGACACGCATACACCTTATTCTCAATGATACTAGCGGCATAAATGCAATAAAAGGGTTTCAACAGAGAATCGAACGAACTGGGGTCTCGCGTATTGGTTTTCTCGAAACTTCCTCTTCTATTCTAAGATGTTACAGATTTGAAACAATGCCGAATATTTTTGTTAAGGAAACCAAAGTTAGATCGCAGAAAAAAAATTTTCAAGAATATCAGCTATTGTTGTTAATTTTCTAATTCCCTATCGATTACTATCCTTGTCCAATATCTGCTGGATTAAGATATGAGAGATAATTCCTAGTCCACCACCACCACTTCATGTATTCAGCTTGAATTGATGTTTGATTTTCAAAAAAAAAAAAAAGAAATCCAATTCGAATATAGATCGAGTCCTCGACGCCATTACAATCGGAGTCTTAATAACTGCTCATCGCCAGACACTTGATGTCTGCCTGTGTGTATGTCTCTCTCTCTCCTACATACCACAAAGCAAACTTTTAAACAAGCATACACATCTAAATTGGTAACCATCTTCAGATGTAAGCATCTAAAGATCCTACTTAATCCATATTGTTAGATAAATCAAGTGAGGTTGATGATCAGTTCAGAAAAATCGAAGGCAGGACTTAATTAAACCACCAAGCCTTTATAAAAACCTCTCTCTCTCTCTCTCTTTTTCTTCTCCCTTCTCTCTCAGCTCCCCCCTCTCTCTCTCTCTCTCTCTCTCTCTCCCTCTCTCTCTCTTTCTCTTCTCCCCTCTCACCTCTCTCTTTTTCTTCTCCCTCCCTTCCTCCCTCCCCTCTCTCTCTCTCTCAAGCACACACACACACCCACACACACACACACTGCCTAGTATCATCTGTCCCGGGTTATGTGTCACTCCTTCAGGATATCTCCAGTCCGACAAAGGAACAATCAATGTTGAACAAACGATGAATACTTTGCAATCAACGTTGTTCTATATTTTGTATTTTAAAGAGAATTGTTCTCGGAAAACATTTATTAAACAGAGAAAAATATATTTCTTGGTTCAGCAAATATTTGTGTTGCAACTTTAATATTTCTAAAAATAGACTGGACAAAATAATTCCAGAAGATTTAAGGAATTGGACCTACCCAGCACTTTGTACTTGTAGGGGAGAAAAAACGTTACACATTGCTATCGATGTTTCTTACAGCCCCAAGCTGTACAAATTGTGGTACCTGCTTACTTGTGGTACCTGCTTACAGCTAGGTAGACTGACTCATCGAGCGTTAAATATCAAAGACGTCACAATAATGGCGATAAGATACGAGTTACCTATCTTTCGCTTCATAAAGTGACACTGTATCGACCCAATCGTCCATAGCTAGCGCCCCCTAGTGATCACTGCTAATCTATTACCTATTAATTACTTGTCTTTATAAGATTACAATAAAACAAGCTCTTCAAAAGTTGGGGCTATAAATGGTTTTAGCTGAAGGACCACCGATACTGATGAAAATCGTTCGTAGTCTGACGTGCTTCAACGGTTCTTCGATTAAACCATTTCCATTCCTTTTATTAGCGGATAACCTTTAGAACTGCAAACTTATAATTTCTGTCTGTGTGTCTCTCCCCTTCTCTCTCTCTCTCAATCTCAAGATCTTGTACCTATGTAAGAAAATGTGATGGAGGATACAATTCTGAATATCAACATCTGAATTGAATACATTACAATATTTAGGTGGAAGTGGCCTTATGCCAAAATTTGACACCAATATTTAGTTGTGACGGTTAGATTACACCGGTGTCCATTTTAGTGTCCCATAAAACTCCCTATCATTAAACCACAAGCATTGCTTTAACACCATTCATATATTAAACCAACCCCTCGAAGTGAAAGAGTCGTTAGATCGTGCGACAAAATACCTTGTAGTATTTGTGTCCTGATCATTACGTTCTGTATTTTTGAGTGGTTGGTATAATCTGTCTCCCAATTTAACACCACCACCTGGTCCCTCAGTACCTTTGGCAGTATCTCCTCTGTTGCCAGTATTCAGGTCAGATCTCTAGTTTAAGAATAAGTCTTCCATTCATCCAGCGAGTGACAGCAGCCCTGACGACATAAAGGGCTAGGGGTGGAGCCCTTCCCCTTCCCATGACGAACTGGTAAAAACATTTTTTTAATATGGTGAAGCCAGAATAATTAAACATTGTGTATTAAAATAAAATTGAAGCCAAAACGAGGAGGAATTCAATCGTTGGAATTTGTTGATCAATTAAGATGTTTTGGATTACAAGTTGTTCAGCTGACAGACTTGGAGAATGGTAACTTTATCTGAGACATATTTGGTGGTGCTTTGAAGAGGGACGAGGATAGAATTACCGTTCACAACATTTACATACTTCTATGGTGATTCTTCTGGCTGCTTGCTTGCTTCTTGGTATCGGCAGCTGATGAGTTTTACCTGAACATAATATCTAACGAGTCAACTACTACTACTATTACTTTTACCACCACTACTACTATTAACCTATTGAGTGTAACTCGATACTCGAGCTAGGCTTGAAGTTACTGCAGCTTATTCACTCGAAATTCTGTACACCCCGACCAAACCTTTCTTTCTTTCTTTCTTTCTTTCTTTCTATATTGCTCCAAAATCACTTTCATCATCATCATCATCATCATCATTATTGCCTATAATGAGTATCAGAAAATTAGATGCGAGCTCCCTCTCTTCGAGCTAATTAGACAGAATTAATTACTGCTTTCTGTTTTATATACGATGCAATTTAATTTCACTGATGTCAGAGATTTCTTTGGAAAGGCATAAAACATCACAACGATGTACGTCTCGTTTCTTTCTCCACAAATCTGGGATATGGATTTCTTTCTTGTTCGTATTTATTAAATTATTTGGTAGATTTAATTATGCTTTTACTGAGTTCATTGGACTGCGACCAGGCTGGAGTATTGCTCCTGAGAGTTTTTATTAATCTGTTCAATCACAATACAGTTACTTATTGTCCTGATTTTCGGTAAATCGAAATGGATAAGTAGTAGAGGAGATGTTAATGCTTGGAGGAAGATATACTTGCTAATTCTAATATTCACCAACGAAAGGATGTAGAGAGAACCAAAGACTAAAACCCATTTCTCTGTTGTTAAGTGGAATAGAAAACAATCTTTCTTTTACACAAGACAGTAATCGATGAGACTGGGTTATGGTGGACTTAGCACATAAGTGTGTTATTAATATTCGTGGAATGACAGGCAAACATACGAATCTGTGTTATATTTGTCAAATGTGAAATCTTTGAATGGAAATACACCAGAGAAGCGATGGTAATATTAGCAGAGAAAGATGCTGTTTTAAGAATATTTGACCATCTTGTCTGAAATATAGACCGGGGCTGGGGTCTGAAGGTAACTTTCTCCTACCTCACCCAGACATGGGAGCCCTAAATATCGTCAAAGGAGTTGCTCCTGCCCCACATGACTTAAGCCATTGAAACCAAAAAACAAATTGTGTTTAGTTAAATCAACGCACGAGTTATTGCATACTACATCCCAGGGATTAAGATCAGTTCAAGAATTACCGGTTATAATCAAATCAATTAATCATACTCGTCTTCTATAGCCTTTAATATTGCACCGGGATCAATAATTATTGATTCCAAGGCTTTATCTGTTATTCATTTAATGTCAAAAGATGTCTTTCCAGAACGTCTAGTGAACATTTGGTGGACATCTGGTGAAATAGCCAAGAAAACAAGTTATCGGGAGTAAAAACCCGTTCTATAACGTCTCTTGTTTCTGTTGATTAATGTCTACATTAGAGAATGAGTGGAAGGAGAGGGAGAGACACTGTACTGAATCAGTAACGATCTCTAAGGTTGGTCGAGTGATACCAACCCTAACATTAATCATAAATATTGGCGGGATGACATAATTATTGAAATAGTGTCCACCAAGGAGAATAGGTTTTTGTTCTATAAAAAAAAATGGAAACAGTTTATCAGTATGAACGGTGTAGAATTGATGGTAAGTGAAGTAGGTTCAACTGGTGGCCAAATTATTTCGTTTCGTTTTGAAGTTTCACTTTTCACTAAATTTCTATCAAAGCTGACACCTAGGGTTTATATCACCTGAAGTTAATGATATCCTAATTACTATTGCTGTTAATTAAAGATATATCAGGAAGCAAAGGTCAGCTTTCTTTCTCTCTTACATGTAACTTTGTTCCTGTGAACATTCTGTTGAATTATCCTATAAGACCATGATGTCATCTTGTGTTTTAAGCGCAAGTTGGGCTTGAAACGTTCAACAGATGGAATGGCTGCCTGATATATTATCAGGCAAATATTTCCAACTTCAGAACTTCATTTACTGCTAGTGCAGTTGTGTGTGTGTGTGTCTCTCTCTCTCTCTCTCTCTCTCTCTCTCTCTCTCTCTCTCTCTCTCTCTCTCTCTCTTCTCTCTCTCTCTCTCTCTCTCTCTCTCCCTCCCTCCCTCTCTCTTTCTCTTGTTTTCTTATCTATCTATATACTTAATTTACTCCACTTACAGACACTTAATTCTATATTCCTTAGTCCACTTTGTTTTGAGAATAGATAGACTTGGATTAACCCTTGAACAATGTAAACATGTCCTTAGAATATCAAGGGAGGGTGGTAGTGGGGGGGGGCATCACAAAGTTTTTTTCTAAAACCGGATTTACCATGGTGCGAATGGTTAAATATAATTTTCAAAAAGATGAATAAAAGTATATTTTAAGCGAGTAGAATTATAAAAAATTAGCAAAAAAAAAAAAAGGGTTTCCACAGGACACGGTTCGTCCACAAGAACAGCAAGAAATCTCATTAAATCGATATATATACATATATATATATATGTGTGTGTGTGTGTGTGTGTGTGTGTGTGTGTGCATATATATATATATATATATATATATATATATATATATATATATATATATATATATATATATATTACAAATTAAAAGGGTAAAGGATTATCAATTTATTAATTCATTAATAAATCAACAATTAATAATTTTTAATTTTTACCAAGCCCATCGGTATGTAAGCACCATTATTGGTGGAAAACTTTTTTAAAAAGCTCATATATATTTATAAACATAATTAAGGGATCAGCAAATATTTGCTTCACCACATACCGAAGTTCAGAAATAGCAGCTAAAAAGCTGAGACTCCCACAGAATGTATATATACAGTGTATGCACGCGCGCATCCAAATTAATTACATATTAGTACAATACATGCGTGTAAATGTGTAGGATAGATGAATGTGTGTGTGTGTGTGTGTGTGTGTGTGTGTGTATAACCTCGAGCAGCAAGCTGTATCAAATATGATTAGGCAACGTGTTGTTTGTGCCAAATAGGTAAGAATCTGTTCTCAGCTGAGCTCGTCCGACTTATTTATAGTCCAGCCATCCTCGCAGCTTCTCATCGCCATAAATGGCAGTCAGGATACACGGAGCTGGCTTCTATTTTATCAGCAACTGGTGGAGCACTGCCACCCCGGCGCCCTTCTTGTCTGTCGATGCTGCTACTACTACTACTTATAGGGGTGGGGGGCGTGTTGCTATCTCTCAACACCCATCCCCTTCCACCGTGTTTATCCATCCATTACTGCATCTATAAAAAATGTCGTGGATTCCTTACCACCTCGCCTTCTCTAGTTACCGTTTTTGGGGCAGGGGGGGGGGGATATTCTTTCTTGTTACCCTATCATCGTCATTATCACCGCCACTACTACTACTACTACTACTACTACCACCATCATTATCATCATCATCGTTATTACCACCAGCGTTGTCGTCCTTAATATCATCATCATTGTCATCAATAATAACTCCATTATATTACATCTATCTTTACTGCTTTAGTACATCTCCATAACTACGGTTTCTATTCACTCTTCTGTCTCCACACCCAGTGTGTGCGTGCGTGTGTGCGTATGTGCGTGTGTGTGTGTGCGTGCGTGTGTGTGTGTGAGAGAGAGAGAGAGATTACGTGTGTAATGTTTTATCCAGATTATAATCCAACAAATTATAAAATGAAATAAAATAATAATAATAATAATGATAATAATAATAATAATAATAATAATAATACAGTTCTTTAGTTGACTCAAAAGGTAGCAATGAGACATTAAAAAGAAGGAAAATAATCAGTAAAACATTTTACATATTGTGAGATTTAAAAAAAAAACTATAAATGTAACATAATCTGAATAAAACAAACTGTGCAGCCTTTCGTAAAATTGCGTGGGTAAATTTAAGTCTAAACTGATGTGAATTGTACCTCGATGTTGGCTCAGTTTAAGGTAGCATGAAAACCCTTCTATTGAAGGGTCGAGCTGGTTGAGAAACTTCTTTTCATATCAAAAAATTTGCACTGTTTTACCATAAAAAGCTTTCGGTATATCCACAAAAGCACGCCAGAGCGGTCCTGCCAGCAGATTCATCAGAGGCTAAGTTTTCTCTCTCACCTCGGATCTATATTTCAGTGTCTTTTTCTTCAATAAAGAATCTCTTTCCGTCATATCTTTATCTGTCATCTGGGACACTTATCTTCGTCAAGCCCTGGACACTTACTGTCTTAAGTTCCGGGACTCATAGAACCGGTCACTCAGTTTCCATGGCGTATAAGAAACCGAGACCACAACGTCTCCCTGAACTGGGCGCCAGTCCTTCGTAGGGGAACTCATTTACAGCTGATTTGGCGAAAGCAACTGAAATGGTTTTGCTCGCGAAAAAAAAAAGATGTCAAAACCACCCTGGATCACGAGACACGGAAGCAGAAATAATAAGGAAAAACATTGATTATCGATCTCGTATCGATCTCGTATTGATATCGATCCCGTATTGATCTCGTATTGATCTCGTATTGATGTCGATCCTGTATTTTACCGATGATAATGGTGGTAGTTACTTATCCTTCAGCAAAGAATTGGCTTTCGACAAATCTAAAGAAATCACCACAAATATTGTTGCCTTTGAGTGGGAAATGAAGGCGATTTTCTTCTGTTCAGGTGTGGTGGGCATCAATGAAATGTCTAAAGGCAGACATTTTTCTCTTCAGCCAAACCCTTGTCGAGAAAGTGAACCAGGAGAAGTGCTGTCCTCTGGTAAATTTATCAAATGGTAGGGAAAGGGGTGAGTGAGCATGGCTCGAATAGGCCTGAGAATTATATTCTTGACAATGTACTTATTATTGGTAGAAAGGAGAAAACAAGAACCGTGGCATTTCTTTTGCGTTCTTTGGGACGGATCTGTTGACATACAAAGTTTATATCGTCTCTACTTTCATTTTCACTTTTCTTATTCATTCAAATTCAATGTAAAGAACCTTCCTACCGCCACACACTTTTTGTAACATCTTCATGAACTGTCCCTCATCCATCCAACTTATCACCAATAAAACAAAGTATTATTATTATTATTATTATTATTATTATTATTATTATTATTATTATTATTATTATTATTACTATAGTCTGTCTTAGAAACATGGAGTGGGAGAGGAAAAGACAGTGAGGTGGTAATGACATTTTATTCTTTCGCAGACTAAGGAGTAAAGAATTAAGTTCGATGAGCTCTGCGAGTTCTCAACATGAATTTTTATAAGTGGTTGACTGACGAGAAATCAAAGAATTTTGAATTTTGTTAGAAGAATTTGGAAAAGTGCTTAGTACAAGGGCCAGATTCACGCACATTTGTATACTCATAGACACACGAATACATGCACTCACTCACTCGCATATACTCGCTCACCTACTCTTTCTTTTTCTCTTTCTCTCTCTCTCTCTCTCTCTCTCTCTCTCTCTCTCTCTCTCTCTCTCTCTCTCTCTCTCTCTCTCTCTCTCTCTCTCTCTCTCTCTCTCTCTCACATTATAATGTTTCCATTCATAAGTGTATTATTGTCAGAATTCCTGCGTTTGTTTGGATCATTTTTCACTCACCCAATGTTTTGATGTTTGTCTTTACAGAAGTAAGAGAGGTGTTCGACTTATTTGATTTCTGGGATGGTCGTGATGGAGATGTCGATGCTTACAAAGTGGGGGATCTGCTCCGGTGTTTGGGAATGAACCCAACAAATGCACAGATTCACAAGCATGGCGGTACCAAGAAGATGGGTCAGTATAACATCTATCTATCTAGCTATATGTGCATGCGTGGACATGCATGTATTCTATGTATGTGTGTATATATATACATACATACATACATACAAACATATATATATATGCATATATATATATATATATATATATATATATATATATATATATATATATATATATATATATATATATATGTATTGTGCGTGTGTATGTGTGTGTATTCATGTGTGTATATATATATTGTATTTG
>NC_142945.1:839418-871918 GCF_046866305.1 Octopus bimaculoides
GGTTCAGAGCAGCGGAGAGAAGGGTCGTTAGCGCGCCCAACAAAGTTGGCTAGCGATATTTAATTATGAACCTTTACGTTCAAAGTTCAAAACTAACCAGTGTCGACGACCAGTCATTTCTCAAGGGTGGTCGTTGTCTAAATTCAGATAAACTTTAATCAAGCAGACCATGATCAAAGACGTTCTGACCACGGCCATCCAGTTTTAGGATTATTATAGGTATGTTTGTTCTCTTTTTAAGACTGCAAGATATGATTTAACGGCAATTTAAGTGCTACTTCTAGCACACCACGTGACCATGTAGCAGCTCCTGTCAAATACTGAGGTCGGTATAAATGACTGAGCCGCCAAAAAGTGTTTGACTAAGAAACTAAATATCAGCTAGATCATCACACCACTGAAGACTGTGTTATTGGATTAACTTGTGCTTCATTCATGATACAATTCATAATTGTAAATTCTCTTCCGCACCGTTTAGCTTTCACTCGAATTAAATAGAGAACACCGGACTATGAAGTGACATTGCAAGGGAAAGATTTGAAAAGTTCCAAAAGCTCCAGAATTATTTAAATTAAGGATTCAACATATAAACTGATATTGAACTTATCTCCCATGTTTGTTGATGTTGAAAAGTTTTTCATCCATTTAGACATAAGAGTTCCATTGAATAAAAGAGCTTTGCTCTCGTTTTGTTCATGTCATTAAAAGTCTGCTTGGCGGCACATATCCGACTTCAAGCATAGAATTCATCACGGTAAATTAAGAACAGATGGGTCAAAGGGCACATTACCGCCTTCATTCAAAGCGACATCATTTTCTTATTCTGCTTCCTGATGGAAACATTTTAGTGGGTTTCACAAGAAAGACAAGGACAATGATACAAATATACAAACGCCGGTTATCTTAATATCCACTGAAGCTCAATGAAAATTACTGCCAGACAAACCTACACGAGTAAATCAGTTGTTTATCGGTTCGCTGTTTTACCAACCTGAAAACAGAAAGAAAAAAACATTTCTCCTGGGAAGAATACAGATCCTCGATAATAGGCAGGCGTTTCACGAAAAAGAATTTCTGTTACACCCCACGGAACAGAGAAAAGAGAGAGAAAGATTTTAACACTAGCAGAGAACAGTTTTAGCCGTAGAAACGTTATTCAGTATACACAATCGGTATTTCAGAAGGAATTGTATGGTGCAACAAATATTTCAAATAATAAACCGTTCGAAGTCTCCATTAATCTGTAGCAGAATTTAAACGAAGCCCTACAGTTTTCCTGCCCCTCGCAGAAGTAAATAGAAGGACTGGCTACATAGAGTCAGGATGATGAGCTTTAGTTACAATCTACGGGCAACATCTGTCTTTGCTTTGGGACTCTCAGTTGCCGGAAATGCTAACAGTCTTTCTGGAAAACATTTGATAGGACTTACCACCCATTGATGGATACCACTGATCCTCTAAGGCATATTGATTGTCTATTACATATGAAAAATAAGTGAACTATAAAAATTAGTACTAAAATATTGTAACATTAATAAGTTAGATCGCTGGACTGGATTGAATCGGTAGAGCGTCGGCTCAGCCTGCCTTGTGGTATTTAGGATATTTAACATTCTACGTTCAAATATGGTTGATGTCAACATAACCTTCCGTCCTTCTGGAATCGACGAAATAAAGTACCAGTCATATATTGAGGTCGATAGAATTGATTAACCTTCTCATTGTGACAATGTAAGAAATTCATATTAAATTATGCCAAGGTCGGTAGATGGCAGCACTAGATAAGGTAGATGGCAGCACTAGATAAGCCACCAGACTCAACATCTTAAAATAGTTGATGTAGTTGACCGTACTATATATTAGGTTGTCAAGAAAGTTCTTGCGGTTTTTAACCTTTAAATTCAGATGCACATATCTCGGCTCAAACAAAACTCTATTAATCGAAATAAACACCATCAGAATGAACACACTTTTGCCAACGCGAAACAAGTTTATTTATGCTAGTAGCGTAAAAATCCTCCGTTCTGGTTGCGATGAAGTCGTTGAAGGCGTGTTTGGCATCGTCTTGGTTTTTGGAGCATTTCTCCCGCAGGAAGTTGTCGAGGTGCTTGAAAAAGTGGTAGTCAGTAGGCGAGAGGTCTGGTGAGTATGGTGGATGAGGCAGAGTTTCGTAGCCTAATTCGTTCAACTTCTGCAGGGTCAGTTATGCGACGTGCGACCGAGCATTGTCGTGGAGAAGAATTGGTCCTTTTCTATTGACACTGCTGGCTGCTTTTGTCGGAGTTTCTTATGCATTTCATTCATTTGCTGCCAGTACTTCTCCGCCGTAATGCTTTCGCCTGGATCCAAAAAGCTGTGATGGATGAGACCGGCCGCAGACCACCAAACAGTCACCATGACCTTCTTTTGGTGCAACTTTGGCTTTATTCTACATCCCTCAGGGTTCTGAGTTCAAATCGTATCGCGGTGGGCATTGTTCTATTTTTTTTTAATTGTCCACGGTTGATCAAAATACAACAGAATGGATCTAGTCTCGAGAAGTCTCCTACCATTATTGGAATTTGTAAGCATACTATAAAAATAATTAGGGCGTCTGAAACATTGCTTTGTGATATTTTTTCCGGTTCCTTACGTTCTGAGTTCACATTCCGCCAAGGTCAGAGTTGTCTTTCACCTTCCAGGGTCTATAAGATAAAATACCAGTCAAGTACTAGTTCAGCGGTATCGTCTAACCCCTCCCCTCAGAGCTGCTGACCTTGTGCTAAATCAGAAAGCATTATTAGCATAAGAAATGATTATTACGATAAGGATTCCGTTATAAATGCAACGAGATACCTGAAACAGTTACAAGAATACAAGAAAACTAGTTGTGTGAGATGCCGAAGAGTTCCAGTTCCTTTGTCTTCTCCATACCAAAATATACCTAATGAAATACCGAAATGGTTCAGAAATAGTCTAGAGAAGAACTAGACACAACAACTACCAGGTGGTGTCAAAGATCGGAATAATGTCTAAATCTATGAGATTGTTCCAATTGTCAGTATATTAACGAATCGACTAGGTCACCCTAATTCCCAGAATTATGATAAAGTCTGACTCTTATGCTAACAACGCAACCGATTTCAAAGGAATTTCAAATAGAAAATAACGGCAACTTGTTCAGTAGACATATACGTTGAACTATGAACTTGAATAGCCTTATATATATATATATATATATATATATATATATATATATATATATATATATATATATATATATATATAGAGAGAGAGAGAGAGAGAGAGAGAGAGAGAGAGAGAGAGACATAGGAATAATGTACAGATGGTATCAAATAAGTAGCCGGTAAATTGTAACAGTACAAGACTGTTATGACCGAATATGTCGCAATAACACGATACCAGCCCACCCCTACACACACAGACCTCCTACGTGAAAAGATTAAAATGTCACAACTCGGCATCAAATGAATGAGATTTGGTGAAATGGTAAGTTGAAAGAAGCTGATGCATGGAACTGGTTAGAGTGATTATCTCCATTAACTATAAGCACCCCCCACCCAGGAGGAAGTGATGCAGAATTAAATCATCTGGCATGATTGACTTATCCTGCTTTATCAAACTGAGTTGATTATCGTCTGCTCATCGAGCGGCTAACCAATAGATTTCATAATCAGCTCACCTCATCGATTGTTCGAAGTATGTTAAAATCAGTTTAACTCTGGTACCAAAATATTATCATTACAATTCAGGAAGAAGCTGATGCAATAAATGACGTGCGTGAAATATTCTCGATGTCTTGATATTTACGTCTTTCTTGGAGAAAGAGAACAGAAGTTTTTGTAGCATTTGTTTACGACCTTCAAATAAAATAGGTGAAATTATGTCAGAACTGATCTCACTATAGAATGACATGTTTCGATTTTGTTAGACTTCGACGGAGGAAAATAATATTTTCAAGTGAGTTCAACCTGCGGACAGAGGGTTTTAGAAGTAACAATAAGTGGTACGAATAATTAACGGCCAGGACAATTTTAATAATTGCTGCTAAAGGAAGTAACATTTGGTGACACGTTCACCCCCCACCCCCCTACACGGGACATTCACTTAGCAGACATTGTTAGAGAGATTTTTACAAGTAGAATCACGAAATACTAGAATGATTAAGAGACAAAAGTGGTGGGTAGCGGCAGTGGCGGTGGTGTTACTGTTGTGTTAGTGGTGATGCTTATGGTGTTGGTGTTAGTGGTGGTGGTTGTATTAGTAGTGGTATTGTGACAGTAGTGGTGTTAGTAATGGTGGCGATGTTGCTTGTAGTGATGTCATTGTTTTTCTTTAAGCAATTAACATTGATAGCTAAACAAAGTAATTATAATAATCAGACAAGAAACACTTCTCTAGATTCTGCCTCATTCAAAATAGTTGTAGGCTCAAGACTTTTGCAAGAATTAATTTTGAGTTTTGTAAGTTTATTTAATTGGTGACCCTTTCTATAACAAGTTACAATGAATCTTTCTATAGAATTAAATTTAGTTCTGATAGTGTCTAAAAAATAATCCAATCAGATTGCTTCAATTCTCTCAAGAACCCAAACGAATATCGTTTGACCCAAAATAATTCATCAAAGAAAAGCGAAACTTTTCTGGCGTGTATAATACCATCGATATCCAAATCAGTGACAGGAGTCAATCTATGGCCGCAATCCAGTGGTTTCACTAAGAGAGATTCAATGATGGCGAGGCTCAATTCCATAATGTCGAACTGGGAATTTACAGTTATTTTGGTCATGTATGTTATGGAACCCATCAATCACTGAAGTTCTATTTATTCCTAAGACAAAGGTTAATGGCTCGCTTAATGGTATTGTTGACTGAATCTAATGTAGACTTGTAACTAATTCGCTGTCGGTGAGAGTAATGAATTGCTATTTAGGGTCAGCTAAGAAGTTGGGGTTATCATCTTTTAAAGTAATCTAAGGGAGGCCGACAGCCAAACATTCTATTTTATCATCAACTGAGGTTGTTTTGCTTCATTATTTATTAAATACTGTGTGTGTGTGTGTGTATGTATGTGTGTGTATGTGTGTGTGTGTATGTGTGTGTGTGTGTGTGTGTGTGTGTGAAATGTTACTGACATCAAAACTAACACAGTTCTATATTTAAGAGATGAGGAATTATGTACATTATTTACATTATTTACATTATTTACATTCGACGGATATTTGCCCTCATCTTGTTTGTTGTTAACACAACGTTTCGGCTGATATACCCTCCAGCCTTCATCAGGTGTCTTGGGGAAATTTCGAACCTGGGTTCTCATTCCTAAGGTATTTTTCGATGTTATTATTATTATTAGTATTATTATTATCGTTATTATTATTATTATTATTATTATTCAGGTCACTGCCTGGAATCGAACTCGGAATCTTGGAGTTAGTAAATGACAAATACATGTCAAATGTAAATAATGTAAAAAATGATCAAAGAAAAATATTCTAAAAATCTAACAACATTACTGTATAACTGAATAGAGCGTACCAAAGTTGTGGATATTCAGGAACTGCGAAGAATAAAGACAGTTCTGGTAACGTCGGTGCTTTACATTATTTATCAACACAGAACTCAAGAAATACAGAAGCATACTTCGTTTATCAGAATCTCTCATTATTGAGAAAAAAATTAAGCAAATGGAAAGGAGACTCGAAACGAAGGTCTTGGTCAGTGAAGAGAGTAGACGTGATACAAATAGTAATTGGTACGCTTGGAAGTATCAGCAGTCAACTACCAACATGGCTGAATCCCCAAAGGTAGTCTGTTAAGTATCTAACAGAAGAGAGAGAGAGAGAGAGAGAGAGAGGGGTGGGTGGGACAGAATTATATCTGTGAGTTATTTTCCAATAAAACATCAAAATAATTCGGTAAATTATTTTAAAAACTTAAAGATCAAGTGAAAACTGTTAAGTCTCCAACTTGAATTCTGATATCATTTTGCAGTTTTTGATGTTGTGAGGTATTATTAAAAAAGTAATTGAAGTGAAATTAAACCAGTGCGTGTCTTCATTATTCTTGGCATACTGAAGGCGGCAAATTGGTAGAATCGTTAGAACGCTGGACAAAATGCTTAGAGATATTTCGTCCTTCTTTACGTTCTAAGTTCAAATTCCACCGAGATCAACTTTGCCTTTCCTCTTTTCGAGGACGATAAAAACGGTTCCAGTCCCTCATTTGGGACTATGTAATCGACTAGCACCCTTCTCAAAAACGTCTGGCTTCGTGCCTATAGTGGAGAGAATTATTGGTAGAATGGCTATCCCGAGATGCCACAAAATTTACTTCAACACATGAGTTCACGTTAGGAATCTGGTCAAGCAAATACAAAATGAAACATTAATGGTTCCTTCTGAACGAAACAGGAACCATAGACCGGTGGGTGGGGCGAACACTATGTAATTGCAGTAAAATTGTCAATGACCTCAATGGCTAAAAATAAGCACATTATATACAAGAGTTATGAAACTAATAACAACTGCAACAACAACAACAACAACAACAACAACACCAAATGGTAGCACCAAGCGCAGAAAATCGATAGTTCACTACTCACCATTGCAGAAATAGGTGTCCCGCGGTTTGTTACGATAATTTTTCCATAAAGGTGGATAATTCATCCCAGATGCAAAGATTCTATTCCCTTTGCTTAGACGTGAAACGTGGATGAAGGGAGAGAGAGAGAGAGAGAGAGAGAGAGAGAGAGAGAGAGAGAGAGAGAGAGAGAGAGAAATTGGTAAGTTGTAAACATATTGATTTGGAATATCGAACAAACTTTAAACTTACATATTTCTCTTACATCTAATTTATTTTCGGATTTGGTTTGCAAAACAGCACCCCTACAGAAATTGTTGTTGTTGTTGTTGTTGTTGTTGTTGTTGTTATTATTATTATTATTATTATTATTGTTATTATTATTATTGACTTGAGAAGTGTGTAATGCGTTTACTTTCTTGAAACAAGAATTTGGTTCATCATAAAGAACATGCATAGAAATGTTCGAAATTGCCAAGCATACTCAACATGAACAGCAATGGTCAATGAAAAAATATTATAATTATTGTTGTTGTTGTTATCATCTTACGTAGTTGCCTTTCCATATTATGTTACGAGTGAAGCTAGTTTAATTTTCTACGATAAATATTTTAAAATGCAAAACGATTATCAAATTAATTGATACTTGAAAAGTTGAACAAATCATAATTATTAGCTTTAATTACATTTAATTAAAACATTAATTACAACGTAAGAAAACAAAACGAATTAAACTTACCTTTTCGTCCGAGATGTGGAGAAAAAAAAAGGGCGCCATTTTTAAGCTGTTGTGGTCATTGCCGCTGCTCCTCATTGCTGTTGTTGTTGTTGTTGTTGTTGCTGCTGCTGTTGTTGTTGTTGCTGCTGCTGTTGTTGTTGTTATTGTTGTTGTTGTTGCTGCTGCTGCTGCTGTTGTTTCTGGTGTTGTTGTTGCTGCTGCTGCTGCTGCTGCTGTTACTGTTGTTGTTGTTGTTGTTACTGCTGCTGTCGTTCTTACCACAGCTAATGTTGTTGCTATTGTTATTATTGTTGCTTATTGTTGTTGTTGTTTCTGTTGTTATTGTTGTTGCTGCTGCTGCTTTTGCTGCTGCTGTTGCTGCTGTTGCTGTTGTTGCTGCTGCTGCTGCTGCTGCTGCTGTTGGCTAGCCCGTGGTCAGCTTTGATCCAGCAGGCCTTGACAGTCGCCATCCTACTCATCGTTCCCTACACATACGCCATTGACGCCGCTGTGCACACTGTCCACTCCGCCATCTTATAAGATACGAGATGTAAACAATATGGAAGTGCAAACAGATCTAATTCTTTGGTTGGAATAATTCGAAAGGTAGAAAATGGATTCAAGATGATTGCAATTAATCTATTTGGTAAAATTCATTATTGATCACCCATCGGCAACTTGAAAAACAAGGTTTCAAATCTTTGGTAAATATCTGGTAAATATTCCATGGGGTTTTAAGATTGTAGAGTTCCGTGTTCGGATGGTAAGGATGGCAGGGATTGAACTATTTAATATTGGTTTCTTTTGACGAGACACAGGCATTTCTGATTTTATTTTAACTGAAATATGTTGTTGTGATGTTTGTGCCTCATCCAGCTGCATTACTGACGTAAGGGAAACATCACAACCTGGTTTTGGTATTGGTTGGCACCATGGCCCTTATTGCACTAATAACTGTTGTTCCTTTTTAACCAGAAAAGCTGCGATCGTGATGCGGTGATTTGTATGACTTTCCCCAGTGTATTAGTAGCGTAATTGAAGTGACACTCGCTCAAGTTACGATTGAAACCGTGTCTCGGTTTCCGCTTGATTTACGCTGTCAACTATTATTATCAATATTATAGTTGTTGTCTAATGCGAGGTCAATCATTATACAGAAGATCGATGATTAAAGGCGTTCCGGCTATAACCATTCACTCTTTTATTCAGACATGGTGTATTTAGAACTACGTTGTCCGTAATCTCATTTGTCGGTGAAATTCGAGAAAAAGAAAAATTCAATATGGAATTTGTTGAATATATCAATGTAATCTCCCAAAGGAACCAAACGGGGGCAATACTCTAAGTGGTAGATCCACTTGCTAGAAATATCAGCCAAGTCATCTTAAAAGCGCTCTCTAATACCTTTAAAACAATAAAAGGATTCATAGCATAATATAGTCCTTGATAATGTATCCGAGTAAAGGGAGAAATGGTCATAGCTGGAACGCCTTTGGCAATTGCCGTCTGTTTGATTGGGTTGTACTAGGGTTAACAACAACACCACCAACAACAACAACTATTACTACAGCAACAAACAATCTCCCACTCTGTCAAGCGAGTCGTTTCACACTCAACTCTCTGCCACCCAGCCACTCTCACCCTCACACTCTATTAATCAATCACGCTCACACTTAGCACTCTCCCCCAATTATTAAAATCTTAATTATATTTGTAAGTGAAGCAAAACCCACACAGTCGAGATCGAATCTGGATCGCTATGTTTGACTCAAGCAGTTTCTTGCCCCTTAAATTCTTTGTTCACCGTGGGACCCAATCATTAGTCTGTAAATAACTTCCAGTCCGTTTCGCCCATCAATCCCGCGGTGTCATAAAAATTCCATGGCTCCTACCATTACTTGTGCGACTAAATTAAAAACCAAAACCAAAGCCAGAACTAAACCAGTTCCTTAGATATTTTGGTAAGTTACTTTTAACGAGAGAAAGCCCAGTCCAAGAGATGGAAGTCTTAATGAAAACGTAATTACTGGATACTAATATTTTGAATATATCTTTTGATTAGAAATCAAATATATTTAATAATTACGATATATTTATAAAGGAAATATAGTTTAGAGAAATTGTCAGTTCATTCCAGATAATTCGAATTATTTTCTAAAGAAAATTGATTTCTTTAATTTTTCTTCCTTTCACATAATAATCATTTATTGAGTTGCTTAGCAATTATACATTTATACACACACACACACACACACACACACACACACACACACACATATATACATATATATATATATATATATATATATATATATATATATATATATATATATATATATATATATATGTGAATTTGTATGGTATTCATGTGTTTATTATGGTTATTTGTTATTGGTAATTACACATCTATATCATATATATACATATCTATATATACATTTATATATTATACATATATATAGTCATATATACTGGGTAATTAGTTATTTTACATTTTGCCATTAGTTTTATTCACTAATTAATTTCTTGGTATTTGGTTAATTTTTCTTCTTGAGTCTATCTGTCTCGATATCACTCTCACTCTGTGTGTGTTGCGGGGGGGGGGGGGTATGCACGCACATCACACACTCACATACGCACACACATACAAACATGCATACAAACAAATATATATAAATAAAAAATGTATATATATGTATATTTGCATGTATGTGTTTGTGTGTATATATATATATATATATATATATATATATATATATATATATATATAAATATATATATATACACAAATATATATATATATATGTGTGTGTGTATGTGTGTGTGTTATATATGTATGCATGTGTGTGTTTTACACATAATTATGTACTTTAGTATATCGTACTACTGAAATGTTGTTTAAGGGTAATGAATAGTTTCAATGTTGTGTTTGGATGTTTCATCTTTACTGTACAAGAAAACACCATAGACCGCACGCACACATCCATGCACACACACGCACACACACATACAAATGTATGCGTATGCGCGCGAGTGTATGTGTATGTGTATGTGCGTATCGATATCTTTTGAGCACATACAAAGCCAAATTTCTTACATGAGTAGATATCTATTCAGAATCAATGTAATCGATCTCGCTGTATTGATGCTTCTTAATTTCATTAAACCAGATGAGATGAAAGGCAGACAAAGCTGTTCTGGCTAGGATTTGAACTCCAAATATTAAAGAACTAATCTAGGTTTATTGATGCACCCAGTGCAGTGTTTTATTATCTAGGCACTCTCCCTCTCTAGTCTATTTATTATCTAGACTCTCGCTTCTCGAAACTTCGAGAAATATTGATTTTTAGCAGTCTTGACAGAAAACTTTCGTCGTTTAAGAGATGTATGGAGAAGAGAGTACACATACAATATATATATATATATATATATATATATATATATATATATATACTCTTTACTCTTTTACTCTTTTACTCGTTTCAGTCTTTTGACTGTGGCCATGCTGGAGCACCGCCTTTAGTCGAGCAAATCGACCTCAGGACTTATTCTTTGGAAGCCCAGTACTTATTCTATCGGTCTCTTTTGCCGAACCGCTAAGTTACGGGGACATAAACACACCAGCATCGGTTGTCAAACGATGTTGGGGGGGGGGACAAACACAGACATACAATCACACACACACATATATATATATATATATATATATATATACATATATACGACAGGCTTCTTTCAGTTTCCGTCTACCAAATTCACTCACAAGGCTTTGGTCGGCCCGAGGCTATAGTAGAAGACACTTGCCCAAGATGCCACGCAGTGGGACTGAACCCCCGGGACCATGTGGTTGGTAAGCAAGCTACTTACCACACAGCCACTCCTACGCCTATATATATATATATATATATATATATATATATATATATATATATACATATATATATATATACATATATATATATATATATATATATATATATATATATATATATATATATATATATATATATATATATATATATATATATATATATATATATATACATATTAAAAATTAAATTCATCCTACTCAGAATCGAAACCGTATCAAAAAATAGCTTCGACAAACGATTATTTGTTTCAATGATCATTCCTATTAACTCAACAATAATTTTTTGCCGGAAAGATTCTTCTACTTCTGTCTGCCACAAGCTTTATAACTGCAGTAAGAGATGAGGTGGGAATGCACAGGAGATTTCTATTGATGCAAACTGTTCGTCGTTGAGCATCCAGGAAGTCGACCTTTGTCAAACTGATGCTAACGCTTCTGGATCGGCTGAATTCTCTGGTGATCTTTTCTGAACATATTACATGACGTGGTCGTTCATATGGCTTGAGATTGCTAGATCATCATCCCTCTGTAGGACCTAGTTGTGGTGTGTGTATATATATACTGCCTAAGACTATCTAGGATAAATTATCAGATGAGGTCAACGATCTCAGCATCGTTGTAACTTCTCATAGATACACCGAGCATCGGATCGCCTTCCTTTTGTACCCAATAAAATCACCAGGAACCAAGATTCACTTTCTAGAGTTCATGCTAATTCTGATATCGACGGCACCGATATTGGTAAATCACCTACCAAAGTCTAAGGTCTTCAGGAGGAGGCATTTCGATACTGAAGGGTAGAATTGGTTGAACTTGCAAGCTTATTTCTTCTCGATGCCGCAGAACCAGTCAATGACTGCAGCGTTGCAATCGCAGTGGTGTCAGCTGCCAAATAAAGAGAAGAACTGGTGTCGCTTCTCCACCATTAACACCACGTGACGTGAGTTATCCAGCAGAGGACTAATAACAAGAAGCCATCTTGCATTGATCTGAAATCCATTACACTTTTCTCAATTGAGATGTATCCGTCCTCTGCGCCCACGAAACCGTAATACTTCGTGGAGCTGAGTGAAAATTGGTGTGTGTGTGTGTGTGTGTGTGTGTGTGTGTGTGTGTGTGTGTGTGTGTGTACGTGCGTGCGTGTGTGCGTGCGTGCGTGCATGTATGTATGTATTATGTATGTCATGATTGAGTTTTATTTAAGGCTCCTTCATTGGAATTTTGACAACATCAACACGGTATTTTTGTATGCATGTATGTATGTATGAATGTATGTATGTATGTATGTATGTATTTGTTTATCAACATCGTAAGTTACACCTTTCTTCCCAAATCGAAGTTAAAAGCAATTTCGATACGCTAGCTGTTTCCATACAATTCATGGCTTAGCAATTAACGCTGCTAAAAATGCAAATAAATATCCAAAAATATAAGGAGTGGAACACGTAGAATATTCTTCTCTACTCTAGGCACAAGACCTGAAATTTTGGGGGAGAGGCCAGTCGATTAGATCGACCCCAGTTCGCAACTGGTACTTAATTTATCGACCCCCAAAAGGATGAAAGGCAAAGTCGACCTCGGCAGAATTTGAAGTCAGAACGTAGAACACGTAGAATATTTGCAATATTCTACTTGTTCCACTCCTTATATTTTTGGATATATATGTGGTTGTGTTTTATTTTCGGCATTTACTCTCGTTTTTCTGTTACAAAATTCATTCTACGTTCGTAATTAGTAACATTGAAGGAGGGAGAGAGAGGAGAGAAGACCGAAAATAAGTGAGAAAGAGATAGAGTGATGGAGAAAGACTGGTGAGATATGAAAGTTCCCTAAAATAATAAATAGCAATATGAAACTTGAGATGAGCTTCAAATAATTTATTTCACCTTTAAAAATAGGTTTTTACTCCACATTATACATGCTTGTAATGTTTCATTTCTTTCCGGTTCTTAGTCGCTTCCATTCGGGTCAAAATAACCATTTGTTACCAGCATCTTCATACATAGTCTTTAAGTTCTTCAGAAATGCATTGATTCTTATTGTTGTGTTGCAAGTTTAGGTGTATGCATGTGTGTGTGTGTGTGTGTGTGTGTGTGTGTGTGTGTGTGTGTTTATGCGTATAGCTAGGTTTGATTTTAGCGCTCAAAAGTTTTTATTTTATTCTTTTCATTTACAAGATTAATAACGTTTTATATAAAAATCTAACTTTTACTTTATATAAAAATAGATATCAAAACTTATTAAAAGTGTAGTATTCGAAATCTGAAATAGGTTTACAATATTTAAAATAATTCCATATTCTCGTGATTCCTCATATTCAGGAATCTGTGAGGAATCAACGTTTTTCCTTTAAGTATATTTCCTGTCCATTTTAACAAATACGTTGAAGATTCCAAAGATTCATTAACTAATTAACAAAACATTAATTAAGATAATTAAATGCATTTCAACAAAATATATTAGCTTCCCGAGTTTTCTTTGTGTTGTATTTTCGTTTTGTTTTTTTTTTCTGTCATTGTCTTTTTACATATTTTGTTTTGATTCTCTGTGTGTAAATCAAGGAAGCTGCAATTTTGTGTTGGTATTTTTGCGAAAAATAAATTAAATAAGACACGCCAAAAAGGGAAATGGTAAGTGATGGTTGTGAGGGTCTGTGAGTCTAGGACTTTCCTCCAGACAGGACTCCGTTGATAAAATCTGAAAGGAGAACATTGTGTATATTCTAACAAACGTCTCTTCAATAATAAACACAGTCCGATATATTATAATGCACATTGTGCAATATGTATACCTACTGCAGTTACTAATGTCATTTTAGCAAAACATGCAGAGAAGAAGGAAGAAACAACAATTGATAAAAGTACAACATTTCTTGGTTTAAAAATACAGTTTCAGAGTCAGAGGTAGCAGTGTGTGTATATCGGTTTTGAATGTTGGCACAAGGCCAGCAATTTCGGGAAAGTGGGTAAGTCGATTAAATCGACCCCAGTGTTCAACTGGTACTTATTTTATCGACCCCAGGAGGATGAAAGGCAAAGTCGACCTCAGCGGAATTTGAACTCAGAACGTAATGACAGACGAAATGCTGCCAAGCACTTTGCCTGGCGTGTTAACGATTCTACCAGCTCGCCTCCTTCAGTGTATGTATATATATTATGCACTCATATACCTGTGTGTAGGCAGTAATATGTATATATGTACGTAATGATATGTATGGGTGTATACAGTAAAACGGATGTGCGTGTATACAGTGATATGTATTTGTAAGTCGCAGTAGGGTGTGGATGAAGGGCGTATTCTTTCTGTTGCAGGTAAAGGATTTTATGTTAATGTTTTAATTGTGTAAGGGCAGATATGGAGGGGGTGGGCTAGCGGGCAGACATACTCAAACTTATTTACACACACACACACACACACACACACACACATGCACACATACAGTATATATATATATATACAAGGGAAATAATTTATACATAATTTACATATGAAAACGTTGGCTATTCCAGTACAATACATGGTTCTTTTCTGCCCAACCAACTGAAACGTATCTTCTGGTGTTTGATGATTCAAAAAATAACAATGCTTTAGTAAAAGGCATGAACACCACAATATTGTACATTATTGTTTCTCTTCTTTATATGTAAGTTATGTATCTAATCATAGACAAATCATCATTGATGTTAGCAGGAAAATGGAGGTATTGATCTCTAAATTATTTCTGACATGTTAACTGCATCAGCTTCTTCTGCATTTCTTGTGTCCACAGTTTTAACGCACGCAAAACACACAACCAAAGTTTAACAGAAAAATCCTGTAATGCTGAAGAAAATCTTTTGTTGCCTGCAAATCAACAAATCAGATCAATAATCAGCGAATAGCTCTACGCTTGATCTGCCGTGTGTGACTGGAAAACGATGCAACAGTTTAGTGAAACAAATTCGCCATGTTCATCTAAAATGGATGATGTTAAAATGGCGGAACGCTTACTGAGCCTCGTTGTGAAACAGTAAGTCTTTCATCAGGGCTTACAAAAACAGTTTGTTTAGTTTATTGTGTACATATCCAAAAACGATAGCTACATAGTTTCACATTGACAGTTAATCTCTTTGAATCTTGCTTAACATTTCTAGTCTTTTCACCACAATATATATATTACCGTATTGATCTGCCCAGCAATATTCTCTCTTGTTTACATTAAACGACCAAACTGGGAATATTTATGTTCCTTTGAACATTGGCCAAAAATAAGTTAAACAGGTTGAAATTCACCGAAGGCTCCAGCGACCCCTGACACCTCCCCACTCCCACTATCTTCTTTATATCCTTCTCTTTTGTTTGTTTTTCTTTTCTTTCTGTGTTTCTTTCATTCTTTTCGCTCTTTCTAACTCCATCAGTACATTCATATACATACTTACACACACATAAACGCGCACACACGAACACACGAACACACACATACATACACATACACAAACACACATACATACATACATACACACATACATACATACATACATACATACATACATACATACATACATATACGTATGTATGTACATAATGTATGTATGTACAGACGTTGAGAGGAGAAAGAGAGAGACAGAGAGAGATAGAGAGAGACAGAGAGAAAAGGAAAGCGAACCGGATGAAAGGGAATCCCTACACATGCAGATGAATACGTATGTGTATGCGTCTGTGGTGAGCTATGCATGCTTATAAGCGTGTCCCAGTATATGTGTATGAGTACGTAACTGCATGTATATATGCGCGAGTGTGCGAGTGTCTGTGGTAACAGTCTGAGCGTTTGTACCGGTGTTCGAATGCATATACAGAAATTCCTTCACGTAGCTTTCAAGATGCTTTTGCATTGGTGAAACAAGTAATAATAACGATGATGATGATGATGGTGATGATGATGATGATGATAATGTTTTGGGTTTTATATGCGACGTAGCACAAGCAAATTACATATAGAAAATACGATTACAAAAGTTAATATTTCTACTTCCACCTGTATTTTACGGTGATCTTCTAGCATAACAATTACCGAGCATTACAATATATAGAAATGTGTGTGCGTGCGTGTGTGTGCGTGCGTGTGTGTGTGTGTGTGTGTATGTGCGTGTGTGTGTGTGTGTGTGTGTGTGTGTGTGTGGTATAAGGCATCGTGTTATCATATTTGAAAGAAAACGTAATCAATAAAAATGTGATCCTTAAATGATGACAACGATCATTATGAAAATAATCTCTTCTTGTAAAGAGATGCAGATGGATGGTGGTGGGGGGAGGTTTAGGGGAGACAACTACAAAATTTTAATTATCTAAAACGCTATCAAATATGGAATCCATTGTTGAATGAGTCTGAACTTGAGTAGAGTGGAGACAACACAGTTTGTTTCTATCATATTAGGCCTCATCACTGAAACTTGGACCAACAATGATTGCTAAATATTGGAGTAACTGGGAAGATATATAGGATTATAGAGAATGCGTATGGTATTACATGATTGAGTAAAATATTCATGGACGCCAGCTGCAAGAAAACCTAACAGTAAAGCAGTAATAGCAAAGCTGGCGTCCTTAATGTAGCAGAGATTTTCATAAACTTCTTGGACTTTCACAGATTATATAGAATGTGCGTTTTTCTATTTTAAGGACATTGTGGTGGTGGTATTTGAGAGAAATTTCTTTGCTACGTCTAGTATGTCGATCGACCACACACAGACGCCTCTTCAGTGGTTGGTGAGACACGATATCAACGAAAGAGATCACGGACATGCCCATAGCATCTATGTATGTATGTATGTATGTATGTATGTATGTATGTATGTATGTTTGTATGTATGTATGTATGTATGTTCGTATGTATGTTTGTATGTATGTATGTATGTATGTATGTATGTATGTATGTATGTATAACAACAAATTGATGCGTATAGGACGCACTTTTTCTCAAAAAACTCTGAAGGGATGCGGTTAATATACCCGTGTGTCGTTTATGCCATCAGGTACAGGAACTCAACTGTAAAGTTTTGAGAAGAAAGTTCTGAAACATTGTACAGTTATTATATACCGGATGGAATTTTAATTTGATATAAATTATCTAATCAAGTCAGAAATCTAATTTTCAGTATCATATTTAATCAGTAATGTCAGAATGTTTTAGCAATATTATAGTCCTTCAGCGGCGAGCTGGCAGAATGGTCAGAGCGCTGGGAAAAACTATTAGTGCCACTTCCTCCAGTTTTACGTTCTAAGTCCAAATATCGCCGCCGGTCGACTTTGCCATTCGTCCTTTCGGGTAGATAAAATAAGTACCAGTTGAACACTGGTGTCGCTGTAATCGATTTTCCTCCTCCCCCGAAATTACTGGCCTTGTCCCAAAATTTGAAATCAGTATTATAGTCCTTCAGCTATGTCACAATGAGCTAAAGTAATTCTTAACATGCTAGCTATGTCATACTATTCTAGTTTTATCATTACATACCGGCAAAGATGTGACTTATGTAATAAGCAACCCGTGTTATTAATGAATGTGTTGCCAAAATCAATCATATCATGATCAATCATATCATGATCAATCAACTGTATCCTAATCAAACTATTGCGAAATAATCAATCGGCTGTTTCGCAATCAATCGCTTATGTCATAATCAGTCAATGAAAAGAGATAAACAGGTTCCTTACCTTCATATTTCACGTTGCCGTCAATATTTTCTCGTAAGTCTGTAAACTGGAAGATTTCATTCACCTCACGATCTAAAAGTCTTTCACCTGTTGGAAAGAAGTTTAAATAAATATACACACATATTGAGTGTGTGTCGATAGGCAGACATACATGTGTGTGTGTGTGGATAGACAGATAGACAGACTGACGGACAGACAGACAGACAGACAGACAGACAGACAGACAGACAGACAGACAGACAGATAAATAGATAGATAGATATTAACATACCTCGATAAAGTATAAGTATTCTTAAAACCAGTAACGATCATGATAAGTTTATGCGCTAATTTAAATAAATAACTGAACACAATTAATGCTGGGGACATTATTAGATAGTTAATTATGTGCTCAGAAAAGAACGGCAATAACTCGAATTATATTTTGATCAATTTAACCATCATGGGAAATAACTCAGGTTGGATTTGAGTAGCAAAATCTGTCTATCTGCCTCTCTCAATCTCTCTCACTCTTTCTCTCTCACTCTTTCTCTCTCTATCCTACTTTCTCTTTCGGTATTAAAACTTAATACTGACAAAGGCACCCGTTAATTGCAGTATGCTCCTGCCCCAACAAGTGCATCACTATAGCCTTGACTCTTAAGCACTAATAAATATGACGTGGCCCTGTTTAACAATGAGGTGTCCTAGGTAATAAACTCAATGTGGTTCTGCTAACGTGACGCGAACTGTTGGCTTCGAAGTTCAAAAATCTTCAACATTCTCCACGACAAAAACAAGTTTGAATGAAATATTGACAAGAGTTATTCCCCTTGCTCTACCTCTACTGTTACTAACATAATCTTTCCAGTAATTCGTTTATTTCCGTATTTTTATGACTGTCATTGTTTATTTCGGAGATGCACTTGCATAGCAAGTGACTTGAGTTGAGATCGTGTGCTGAAACGAAAACAATTGCAGCGCGGAAGATGTTTGTAAGCCGTTTAAGAACACACAAAAATCGTTGTCAAAATATTTTTGTCGCTTTGAGACTGCGACCTGTTCACTGACAAATTTTCGCGCTGCAACACGAAGCTTTGTCTGTTTCAAACGGCTTACAAACATCTTCCACGCTGCAATTGTCATTGTTTATTAGTTTTGTTTTTTTTAAAGGCAGGTGTGTAGTAGAATCGGTAGAGAGCCACATTGATTGCTTCGAGCTCCGTTGTTAATTTTACCATCGGTGATCATTGTTGGGAGCAGTAATCTAAACGACAGAGGATTATCAAGGTTTCCTGTTCTCTCGTTCTGAAAGTTCTAAGGACCCATCTGGCCAACCGGCTGCAATTTATTGTCAACTTAGTAATATGCACCTGGGAAAATACATCTAATTAGCTTGTATACACGCACACACACACACACACACACACACACACACATGTATATATATATATATATATATATATATATATATATATTTATAAAAAAGAAGTTTGAAAACGCCACTATATAAAATAAATTTTAATTTATAATTTTCTCAGAGATATTTTACATGTTTCGGTTCTTGAAAAAACGAACCTTATCAAAAATACATATTTAAAAAAAAATTGTAATTAAAAGAAAAGTTTATAATTGTTTCATACTGGTGTCAACATAGTCCACGTGGGAGCATTTTTTGTGTGGGGACATAATGGCTGTCTCGTGCGTTGACTTGAATCGTTGGTTGTAGTAGTAGAAGTGACCGTGTTGGTAATGGTAAACGGGAGTGACCTCCACACACAAAAAAATCGGTCCTACGTGGACTATGTTGACACCAATAAGAAACAATTATGAACTTTTCTTTTAATTACAATTTCTTTTTTAAATATGTATTTTTGATAAGGTTCCTTTTTTCAAGAACCGAAACATGTAAAATATCTCTGAGAAAATTATAAATTAAAATTTATTTTATATAGTGGCGTTTTCAAACACATATATACATATATATATCATAAGAAGGACTTAATTCCCACTTCCTGCACCAGAATACGATGTTTCGCTGCTCGAGAAACCTCAATTCAAGATCTTTTATTCCCACTGTCAGTGTAGCGTAGACCAGGGTTTGTTTACTCACCACTTGTTGTTAGAATCTGACGAAGTTCGGCAACCGAAACATAACCTAATCCTTCTCGGTCGTGACTCTTGAAGGCTTCGATGAAATCCTTAAATGTTCCAGTGTCTGTTTCCTTTTTCACCGATTCGAAGCAGGCCAAGAACTCGGCATACGTCAACTGCTTCTCTCCTACGAAAAAGAAAAAATACAAGAAAAAGAGGTATTTTTAAAGAAATATTCTGTGTTTTTTATTGAGTTTTGGGGAAGGTTCTGAGCCCATAGCCTTCGTAGGTTCTGTCAGAATGGTGACATGGAAGAAATGAACAAGTGTGGAGAAGAACCTCGACAGAGGGAAGACTCACATGAGTTTAAAATACAGGATGAATATGTAGCGGAGACTGACAAAGGGTGGGAAGAATAGAAGAGGAAACGAGTTGGTGAAGTGCCTGAGGAGCACTGAGGGACGACCAATGGCCGAGGATCAGAAGGGTCCACAGGAGAATGATCCAGAGGTGGGTGGGGTGGGGGCGAGGAAAGCATCAGAGAATCTCTGTGTGTGTGTGTGTGTGTGTGTGTGTGTGTGTGTGTGTGTGTGTGTGTGTGTGTAAATGTGCTTTGATATGTGAATGTGTAGCTGTGCTTGTATATATATATGTGTAGATGTGTGTGTGAGAGAGTAAATGTGCATTTGAATGTATATGTACAGGTGTGTGTGTGTGATGTTCATCTTACCTGCTTTTTTGGTGCCGCCATGTTTCCTGGCCAATTCCTGTGTGGGATTGAGACCCACACAACGAAGTAAGTCTCCAACTTTAACAGCATCAATCAATCCGTCTCTGCCATCCCAGAAATCGAACAGATCGAACACATCCTGTACCTCTGCAGAATTGAAAGACAGAAAGAATGAAGAAAAACAAATTAATTAGAAATGTCACTTGAACCACAATAATTATATTTTATTATCACAGTTATAAAGACGAAGAGAATTAAGATGCAGTGGCGTTCATCACTTTTTAACATTAATTTCACTTTGAAAATATGAAATTCCACGCAGAGATGTTCTCACTCAGCCAAGTATGATGTCACTCACTCAGAGCTGTTGGTTGGTATTGAACCCACCAGCACATAACTCATGTAGCGAGACTTCATAAATAGCAACATCCTGGTTTCAATGCTTCGTGGAGTTCCATCTAAAATGTATGGTCTTCGACTCAATGACTGCTGCCACGTGAACTCACACTCCGAGGCTGAACGGTCTCGATGAAACTAAGGTCAGAATTACGAGAACTTGGTTTTGGGAATACAGAAAGGTGAACTCTGAAAAGGTTTTACGAGGTTCCTCTTGACTGAGGGGGCGACATGAATCAACGATTCTATGGAAGTACAGAAGCAACACAATGCTATCTATGGATATCTATAGAGGCAGATAGAACTCGTTCCGGTGTCTTTCTATGGAGATATAAACAAGTGTGTATGAAAGTTTACTGAGATGTAAATCATTTCAAGAGGATGTCAGTGGAGATATCAACAATTCTATAAAGCGTCTCTAACAACTGAGATACATAAGCCACTCCATAAGAATCTCTCTCACTCTCCCTCCCCCCTCTCTCTCTCCCTCTCTCTCTCTCTCTCCCTCTCTCTCTCTCCCTCTCTCTCTCTCCCTCTCTCTCTCTCTCTTTGCAGATAGAAATCTAGTGAAATGCTTCATAACATGAAATATGTTACCAAATTGTTTATATAATATTCCTTGCTAAACAACCTCCGCTCTCTCTCTCTCTCTCTCTCTCTCTCTCTCTCTCTCTCTTTCTTTCTCTTTCTCTCTCGTGTAAAGAAATCTGGTTTCTTGAACGAATTCAAGATCAATATATGTGTTTATGCTTTTGATGACTCTTAGTGTGTGCGCGCGTGTGTGCGTTTACTTGTGTAAAATAACGTGAAATGTTTCTTGGTTTAGAAAATATGATTCGACTTCCAAGATTGCAATCTTCCTTTACATCCGGTATGTCAAGATGACATTATTACAGGGGGAGAAAACAGCAATCGCGCCTCCATTTAACACACACGATTTAAATGGCCGACTGTCGGTTTGTGTGAGTGTGCGCATGTGTGTGTGTGTGTGTGTGTGTGTGTGTGTGTGTGTGTGTGTATACGCGTGCGTGCGTGCATTTGTGAGTGTAACGCGTGTACGTATATGTATGTATATGTATATATTTATATCTATCTTTACGTGTATATATATATAACAGATGTTTTCACTTAGTCTATCGAAAGTTGCCTACTTTTCATAATTATCTGAGTCTAGTGCCACCTCGTGGCACGTTATAGCACCTTGAGGAACTTTGTGACACTTGCTGGCACCTCATGGCACCTACTGACACTAACTGATATCTATTAGCACCTTATAGCATCTACACCTGCCAGGCGCTCTGTCGGTAGCTTTGATCTAGCTATTTGCCTAATGAGCGCCATATAAGACAGTAAACCAGCCAAATTTTGAAACATTCAGAATTAACTCCATCAAAAATAAACAAATTGTAAATAAAGAAGATAAAAACATAAATCTAGCAGAGTTTTTCCTAATCCATTTTTAAAATTCCAATATCTCTGAGAATTGGCAATAGTTTATAGAGGCCGCACGCAGTTTATTATTGAAAATGACACCAAAACATTAATCTGCTGCCAAGATATCAACCGCCTGCTTACTTTCGAAAACATAAGCAGCTTTCAGAGATATCCTGCCATTCTTTCGTTTCTTTATTGCTGTCTTTGTACTCTCCTTGCCTGACTTCAAGCTATCAGAAAGGCCAATTAGCGTTATTATCTTTGGCGTGAAGGGCGCTCCGTTGGCAGTAGCCTTAAAGCGTCAGATAAAATGTCTTGCGGTGTTTATTACGACGCTATACATTCTAAGTTCAAATCGTACCGAAGTCAGTTTTGCTTTTCATTTCTCTGGACTCAATAAAATAAAGCACCCGTCAAAGGTTGGGATTGGTTTAGCCCTCACTCCCGCCAGATTACGAACCTTTATTATCGTCGGTGTTCTGGGGTCGTGAGCAAAATAGAGTTCAGCTGTGTAACAGCTGAACTCCTGGTGATACATGCACAGGTAAATCTGTATTCAAGCATTCTTATTCACGTGCATGTTCTTTTATTCTTTTACTTGTTTCAGTCCTTTGATTGCGGTCATGCTGGAGCACTGCCTTTAGTCGAACAAATCGACCCCAGGACTCATTCTTTATAAACCTACTACCTATTCTATCGGTATCTTTTGCCGAACCGCTATGTTACGGGAGCGTTTAAAGAAAAGGAAGAACGCATTGGACAATATAGTCTTCGATATACATCAAAAGACAGAGTTTTCATAGCAAGAACAGTCTTTCCTTCTGGCAACTCAGTTTTGCCTCGGTGCTTAAATATGGTCCAGCCATGTTTGTGGCTTTAATGTAAACAATGTTGCTGTTCTATCATCGAAACCATTTCTTAGACTTATTGGGATTGAACAAAGACTGAAATTCCCAAAAAACGACCTTCAAAGAGAATATTTTTGATTACATAGTATTCAAACACTTCTGCTGTATTCCAGAGCAAGGAAACACAAACCGGTTAAACTTTAAACCAATCAACAAGGACTAAATTTCTCCGCAAATTCTGGTAAACTTTAATGGAGATGGAACCATAAAACATCTCTAAAATATAGACATGAGTAAATTATTTCAATGGATTTTAAGGCGGTGAGCTGGAAAATCTGTTAGCATGCCGGACAAAATGCTTAGTGGGTTTTCGTCTGTCAATACGTTCTGAGCTCAAATATCGTCGAGGTCGAACATGTCTGTCATTCTTTCGTGGTTGATAAAATAAAGTACCAGTTGAGTACTTGATTCAATGAAATCGACTTTACCTCCTCCTCCTCCTCTCCTCACCAAATTTCAGGTTTTGTTTCTATCGTGGAAAAGATTATTACAATTATCTCCCTTTTTCAAGCTAGACGTCATCTTTTAAACAGTTTCTGATCCTCGAAATGGCACAAGAGTAATCCAGGCTTGGCATTACCCTCATCTTGAGTCACTCCCGCTCATCCCCCCACCACAACCGAATTTGGATGGCCCTAAAGGGACTTCTTTCACTTTGACTCCCTCCTACCCGGGTAACTAGAAGTGCCCCGAAACGATCTGTTCAACGTCACCTCTTCCTCGATTAAGACTAAGGAACTATTTACGAAACGAGGTCATCACCCTAGACATTTGCAGAAGATAAGCAAAATGGCAAAGAACAGAGACACACAGACACACAGACAATTTTACATACAAGCATACCGACATCAAACACATACACACACACGGACGTAAACAGGTAGACATGCAGGTAGATTACATACACCCCTCCACACACACACAGATACATACACTCACAGAAAGGAGCAGACATATTCCCATGCACACCAGACGCCACACACCCAGACAAAGACAGACATAAACAGACCCTCTCCCTCCCCAACACCTAAGTATATATATATATATATTTATATATATATATATATATATATATATACACACAATGATATACACAATGCCTGTATGTTTACAGGAAGAAGGTAAAGTGGCAAAACTATTTCTTCCTGGTTTCCTTTAAAACACCGGCACACACACATTATATATATATATAAATGTGTGTATATATATATATATATATATACTCGCCATATATATATATATATATATATATATATATATATATATATATGGCGAGTGTGGGAGGGAAACGTTTTGGTTAAAAGCCAAGAGATAATACTGATGATGCGACATGAAGAAAATGTGTGTCTGTGTGTCTATGAATGTTATGTGTTGCATATGTGTGTATGCATGTATATGTATGTGTATGCATGTATGTGTTTGTGCATGCATGTATGTGTTTGTCTGTCTCTGTGTGTGTTGGTTTGCGCGCGCACGCGAGCGTGTGCGTGTATGCATAGGTGAAGGGGATGGTGGTGTACATAGCTATAGGTATACGTCCGCGCGAGTGTATACGCGTGTTAATACGCTTGTCTATATTGTAGATAGCAATGTGTGAATGTGTGCACACGTCCGTTTATTTGTTTGCCTGTATACATGCGTGCACGCGCATGTAGGTACGTGTGTGTGTGTGTGTGTGTGTGTGTGTGTGTGTGTGTGTGTGTGTGTGTGAAGAGAGTGAGAAAGAGAGAATGAGGAAGTATTATCTTTCTCTCTTAATGAAATAAAAATAATAGTGAATTATTTTACTCTTAATAATGATGATGATGATGATGATGATGATGATGATGATGATGATGATGATGATGATGATAATTGTCCAGTAAATCAGAAATTCTCACGTTGAAATTACTTTAGAATGTTTTTGCTGTGTATGTGAGTGTGTGATGGGAGGTGTTAATATTTTAAAAATTAATTGCAATGTGGCTATCTTCAATGTAAGGTTTGTCTGTCTGAACGCGCGTGAAACTATTGACATCACATTGTCATTGCAGACAGAGCCACCGCAAACCATGACAATCACAGATGCTGCCATCTATAATAAGCCAGGCTTCGTCAATAAAGAACAAAAACAAAAAAGCCAACAGAATTGATCTCCATATAGAGACACAGACAAAGTTCTTAGTTTTTTGTAGGACAACAAAGGAATAACATGTGACGTCATACAGCATACGACATGTCACAATTTTGTTTATTTTGCGTGCTTAGCCGCTGCGAAATTGACGTGTCCAATGGTGAGTGTGTCTGTGCGCGCTTGTGATCACGGCTGGTGGGGTGCGTGTATGGTGTGTGGTTGTATATGTATCCATGTATGTATGTATATGTACACATATATATGTATGTGTGTGTGTGTGTGCATGCATACATATATATGTATGTGTATGTGTGTGTGCATGCATACATACATGAATGCATACACAACCACACCGTGCGCCAATCTCTGTTTTTTTTCTCGCTCTATCTCTCTCTCCACACACACACACACACACACACACACACACACACACACACACACACACACACACACACACACATATTTATGCAGAGAGATTGGCAAACTGAGAGACAGATAATCTGACATGTATGGTGCTTGCCAATATATCAATATGACGACACTGGAAGATTCCAAGTCATGAACGGGCGAGACAACGCACCCCAAATTCCACTCAGGGGTGATGGACAATGATGTTTCGCCATTTTGCGGCTTATCAGCTTGACGTCCCTGAACCGAATCAGAGATGATTCATATCGCCAGTCCACGACTTATACGCATATAGTGTGAAAACTATGTGCTGATATGCTCGGATACTGCATATGGAAGAATAAATTCAAATGTGGAATAGAAGCAGCGATATTATAGTCAACATTATCGACCACATATACATAATGTATATACTCTGTGTATTTGCAGCTAGGCCGTGGACTAGCGTTCTATTCACTTCCGGTTCGGTTCGAGTACGTGAAGGTGATAAGCCACAAAGATGGTGGAACATCGATGTCCAACAATCGGGAATGGGATTTCGGGTGAGTGGGGTATATGTATGTGTGGTGTGTATATATGTGTCTATATGTATGTGTGTTTGTGCGTGTGTGTGTTGGTGCGCGCGCGTATGTATGTACATATGTATGCATGCTAGTATGTATGTATGTATGTATGTATGTATGTATGCGTGTATATGAGTGTGAGTGTGCAAGGGCGCGTGTGTGTGTGCATCTGATGAACGTGACTGAATCGGCGTTAGCATATCGCGAGTAGAATTAGATGGGTATACCATAAAAGGGGGGGGCGATGTGGTGGGCGATGGGATGGTGAATACCCGGATGGCAGATGGACAGTGGATGAGGCGCAGAATAAATATTTATGTTAGAAAAGAAACTGGCATGGAAGAGTATCAGTGATGTGAGGAGAGGGAGGAGGGAAGTAGGTATAGGTGGGAGGGAAGAGAGAAAAATGGGAAGGTGCGAGGAAGATGAAGAGTGCAAAAAAAAAAAAGAGGAAGGTGAGGCAAGAAAGTCGGTATTTACCGTTTATGGAGAATTTAGTTTGTTCAAAAATGTAAAACTGATAAGAAATTGTGAAAAAGAATGAAATTCTTCAGCACATGTCTGCGATATACGGGAATATCTGAGATAAAATGTCGCCATTTTAGTTTGATAAGACATTTAGTTACTGAAATCAGAGGGTTGATCCTGGTAGTTATGTGTTGTGTGTGGGTGTGCGTGTGTGTGTGTGTGTGTGTTTGTGTGTATGTGTGTGTGTGTGAGTGTGTTTATGCGTATATATGCATATATACTTATGCGCAAGCATACACACACTTGCGCGCGCACGTATTCGAGATCGTATTGAATTCTACACAGCGGCTAATCTTTCAATATTTATCGCAACACCAAATATGCAAAACTTTTATATATACCCATACATACGCACGCGCGCGCGGGGACACACACACACACACACACACACACACACACACACACACACACACACACACATATGCACATCGCACGCAGACATATGTATATATGTTTGTATATTTACGCACGCATATATATACATGTACGTGTCTATGTAAGCGTGCGCATATGTATGGGCCTGTATCGACACATTACTAATGCTATCATTATTACTATGATTATCAGTATTATTATTATTATTATTATTATTATTATTATTATTATTATTATTATTAGCAAAGAGATTTCTTTAGAAAACAACAGAATAGAAAATAAAACTAGTTAGTAAGTTAGAAGAAGCACATAAAAGTGGGATTGCAAAGGACGTGCCAGCGGCGCGTATGGCGCTCGACCATTTCTCCGACGTAAAACATGAAAGCAGTACTATCCGATCTAGGGAGCGTGTCTTGAAACACGAAGGCTCAAAAGCCGTTGGTTGGGACGGAGAGCGGAGGCACAGCATGAAAACAAATCTAGGATTCGCTCTCTGGCGGACCGCAGTGGTCATGTGCCCTCCGATTCCAAACAGATGAGCGCAGTCTTTCGACAGTATTTCGCCGACCTCTTTTCAAGAGGCAGGCACTTGTTGTCGGTAGTATAGTTGGGGATGCACAAACCTGTGCGATTGCCGGTATATCTAGCCACGACAATCTCCACCTCATGTGATACATCGTAGAATGGGTCGGGAATAGATCAGGCTTTGAAGGGGCTCTGGTCAAAGCATTTGACAGGGTGGACCATCGCTATCTGGTTTCTGCCCTAAAAGCTGTCGGTTTCGGCCCCGTCTTCAGAGGCTGGATCACCACAATATATAGTGGCATCTGCTCGGTTGTCAAATTGAATGGCCACCTCTCGGAACTTTTCAGTATTGAACACTCGATATGCCAAGGATACCCCCTAGGTATATATATATATATATATATATATATATATATATATATATATATATATATATATATATGTACACATGCATATATGGGTACACGACGTCACCAATGGTGCAAACAACGTGTAATACGTAAACAAACGAGGGAAAAACGAATGAAAAACGAGTGAAATACGTAAACAACGAGAAAAAAAAAAGGAAAACAGGACAAGTTAACCAAGAGAAAGGACCTTTATCAGTTGCCAGCTGTCTATCTACTCCTTATTTCGAGCATTCAACGACATTTCACTCGTTTTTCTCTCGGCAAGAATGACCCTTGACCATTTCTTCATTGTTGGAGCTAAGGTCAGTATTGCGGGGGTGGAATGTTGGTGTTTGTTAGGTCAATGTTACGATGCCAAATCTGCAGCTAGAGAACATTTACAAATCTTATCAGTTATTTGCTTCATAAAAAAAATTAAAAAATCTGATATCATCCTCTTTATTACCAGACTTGCTAATGTTATTCAAAATTAGCTTTTCTTAGTTGCATATAAATTGTACATTTTAGAGCTATTAATGATGAATTGGCTTCTCTCTAGAATTTTCCACTTGATATCAAAGTCAGTATCATGCATCTTTAAGTGCCGAATGTAACTCGAGAATGCTGTATTCTTCCTGTCTGTGTCTGAAGGATGATATATGACTGAAGTAATGATGCTTAAGCAGACACTCGTAGAAATCATAATAAAGAGAAAGGAAGAAACATGCTCCGCATATTTGCATACAACCGAATCCACTTAACAGACTTTTAAACACAATCCTGTTCCGGACACGTTCCAATTATAAACGGTTGAATAGCTGAACGTCCGGCCCACAACCAACAAACTTGGCACCTGTAACTCAGTAAACACCACGAAAACGCAAACTTTGTAGCGTTTTCCTTGGATTGCTTTTCTACTTTTTCTGCCACCCACTGCTTCGCTAAATGGTTCAATGAGTGGATTAGTTACATGCAGATTACCAGACTGTAAACACTGTCGTTTTCTTTATGCGTTGCTCGCTCTATTGAGTAGATCAGCTGCGCATGCGTGGATAAGTTAATGCAATGAACAAGAATATATCATTAAATAATGACGGTCTAAAAGCTAATCAAGGCTATGGAATGTGACAGCACATTGAGTAAAACAGCTACAATGATGACAATAGCTTAAAGCGGATTAGCTTGAGGTGAATCAGTTTCATGGAATGACAAAGAGCCACACGTTTCAGTCTAACATGGGATATACTAACGACGTACATTCAAAGGATGATGCGAGTCATCTGAAATATAACACATCTCTGTGAGTGTATGTGTCCATGTGTGTATTATGCGAGTATATATATATATATATATATATATATATATATATATATATATATATATATATATATATATATCCTTTGCATCCCTCCTATGTTCTCTTTTGGCTTAATTTCTACAGTTGGATGCCCTTTTTTTAGATCAACCTCTTTATGTTGCTTGTAGCCTACATTTTATCGTTACACCAGCGCGAGAGAGGCTGTCCTCGACAAGACAACACACACGCACACACACACACACACACACACACACACACACACACACACACACACACACACACACACACACGTGTGTGTATATGCGTGTACACATGCGTGTGTGTTTGTACGTATGCATTATATATTTACAAACATATAACATTTATAAATTGATTCTCACATATTCACATATATACACAAGCAACTGCCACCCGCATTGCTATCCTCATCGCTACTAGCATTCACAACCACCACCCCCAACAACACCACCACCACCAACAACAACAACACCCTCCGCCACCACAGCCACCACCACCACCACGACTCTCTCTCCTCTTCTAAATTCATTATTTTTGTCTCTGGTTATTGCTGTTGTTAATTTTGTTGTGAATATTTTTAGGAAAGAGAATAAAGAATGTATTGAGGTTAGATAACCTTAATACAGTACATGTGTGTGTGTGTGTGTGTGTGTGAAAGAGAGAGAGAGAGAGAGAGAGAGTGTGTGTGTGTGTGTGTGTGTGTAACACAGAAGAGTCTATTGTATAACAGTGTAACTTTGTGTTTGCAATTGAGGGCTAAGATATTTGAGATCAAGCTGTTATTTCAAGTGGATCAAGCCACACCGTCTTCAGAGGTAATGACAGTAGTTGCGAGATGACTGAGGAGGTAAGTTAATGGATTTGAAATGGCATGCTCTGAGTTCAAATCTAGTGTTAACGGTCTAATGTCGATTTGTACAAAGAAATAAAATAAAACAATACAAAACAACTTTACATGGCATAAGACAACCTGTCTGCCTGATATAGATGGACTGTGGTCAGTCTAGGAATCTCCACTCTCAGACCAGAGTCCATCTTTCTGCAAGGAACAGAGGACCGTTAGCCACTCAAAGAATGTGTGTGTGTATGTGTGAAAAAGCGAGCCTTTCTGTGCGAAGTCCTTCGCGATATTTTTTCTGCATCAAGTTATTAACACTTCCTTGTCGCTCTCGCCATTAGAAACGTGGTGAATCAGTGGTTGGTCCATTGGAAATCGGTAAATCTACGACGCCTAAATTCACTTCTGGCGATACAAGATAAATTAATAAGTTTATGGTGAAAACAACACTTTCTCCTGAACCGTGGCGACAAAACAAGGTTACGCGAGGAAACGAATAAATGCCATGGGAAATATAGCAGGGACAAAAGTACACGAGGTATGTTGTAAAGTTGCGAAACAGGTGTAGAGTTTGTCGTCAAAACTAGTTCCTGCTGCTGCTGCTGTTGGCGTGGAATTATAAAGACAGTAAAATGTATTTAAATATGAATTTGTTTATAGCAAAATGTATGTCTTTGAAACTACTGCTACTCTTAAAGTGCAATTGTAAAGCTAGCATAATGTATGCCAGCAAAACCGCAGCCGCTGTTGTTGTTGTTGTTGTTGTTGTTGTTATCGGGTTGTTGTAAAGCTAGCATCGTGTGTGCGTCGTACAAACTATTGTTGCTGAACTGACTGAATCGTGGGAAAAGATGCTTTGCAATTTTTCTTTCGGTTCTTTATATTCTGTGTTCAAATCTTACTAGGGATCAAATTTGCCTTTCATCGCTCTGAGGTCGATAAAATAAAGTACCACTTAAATGCTAAGGTTAACGGTATCAGCTAACCATCTCTCCCTCAAAATGCTGGCCTTGTGCCAATATCATGATCATCGTCATAGATAATAATGCTTTCGACTAGAGGTATGAGGCCTAAAATGTGTGGGGAGAGGGCAGGTCGATTGTATTGACTCCAGTCTTCGACTGGTACTTATTGGTCCCGAAACGATGAAAAGCAAAGTCAACTTCAGAGGAATTTGAACTCAGAATGTAAAGCCAGACATTCTACTAGCGCGCCGCCTTAATAATAATAATAATAATAATAATAATAATAATAATAATAATAATAATAATAATAAGAAGAAGAAGAAGAAGAAGAAGAAGAAGAAGAAGAAGAAGAAGAAGAAGAAGAAGAAGAAGAAAAATACAGTTCAAGGGAGAAGTGGGTGTGTTGAACAATGATGAATATACAATGAATAACAATAACAATTAACAAGAAAATTCTAACAACAAAAGCCCCCAATAGGGAGGGGGGTTCTACACAGATCCAACCAAGGCACCCCACACAACCTGGTCGCTCCGACCGCCAAGAGCACTTCAGGCAGGCACCCCTCTTCCTCTCAACCGTTCTGATGTTCAGAGTAGGCCCATTCACACGAGCCATCCTCGCCACATTCATCCACGTTTCAAGAAAAATACTGGGGTACGGAGCAGAACTCCCTTCTCTTCCCTCTCTTTACTTTTCAAGTGATAAGGGATTGGTCGAAGAGGAAAGTATCTGTCTTCAGTCCTTTCCATCTCGTCCACCACTCTACCTCCTTCGACATGGCCACCAGACAGAGGAAAACTGCATTTAACTTCCCGGCCAAAGGAAGGTGTCGGGGTGATCTTCATTTTGGACTCGGCTGAGAGCGAATCCGTCCTACACGCGACAACAGCTGTTCGACAAAGCACCACACATCAGTAATGCACGGACACTGGACGAGTGCATACAAGATGGTTTCGTCGCTCTGCGCACACCTCGGACGGGTCTGTCTGATAGCACTTCCGTGTCTGTAGAGCTGGTCTCGAACCGGCAGAGCACCCTGGTGGCACTGCCAGGGATTT